>NC_132938.1:37829090-38132121 GCF_034638445.1 Ciconia boyciana
ATTTTTTTGTTCTAGAAGTAAGTGGTTGTTCTATATACAGAAGATGTAATGACTACATTATTGTTTTCTTCCTCAAAAGCTAAAGCCTAGCTGTAAAAATCTTGACTAATGTTACTTTTCCCTTTGTTGCAAAATGCACACAATTGCCATGGAGCATGGTCTGTTGATAAGATTGCTTATTTGGAGAGATTAATAAAACCACCAAAACATTAAATGAGAGGAGTCAAGACAGAGGATTCCCACACTTATGGATGTCTAAAAATTAAGATGTATCAGGGAGCGTGTTTGCTTTTGAATGGAATTTAAAGGGCATGTATAAAACTGCTGGAAGGAAGAAAAAGAGGGGGACAAAATTAAGTCCTGGGCATAAATTCTGCCAGTGTCAAGGGGAGATTGTGGCCAAGGACCTACATAAATCACATTCTTGGTAAATAAGTTGATAATATATTTAGGCAACAAAAAATCTCCATGAAGTGAAATTCAGTGCCTACATAGGCAGAATACATGTTGGAGCTATGATGCTGGCCATCCCACCAGGACGGTTTCGGTGACTGTGGCATACTAAGGCAAGAGGCTGGAAAGGACAGAAAACTGTATTAACAAACCTCAGTTATCCTCATATAGCTCAATTTTACAACAGGCTATAATGAATGTACTCAATTATGGACATCAAAAATGACTGCCTGTAGGAGCAGCTCGTTGGAAAAGCCACAAAAGCAGAAATAGCCCTTGATTTATTCCTGAGCAGTGCACAAGGACCTTGTTCAATGTTACTACTGCAGTATCTCTATAAGCATACTTATAGCATACTGAAATTCAACATTCCTGTTGGAGTGAAGAAGCCTAAAATATGAAGTGTTGGGCTTTAAATAAGCTGTCAATCCAGAAAGAAATCTTGGGAGTCACTGTGGATAAGCGCTACGGATATATCAACCCAGGACTCCCCAGCAACCATAGATGCAAACAAAAAGCTGAAGAACAATGGCAAGTGTTGGAGCACAAACCAGAGAACATGAGCACGTCACTGTATCACTCCTAATTCAAGTACAAACTTCCTGAAATTTCCTGAGCTTGGGTTATCTTTGTACTTAGCAACCCTTCCGACATTCAAAACATTCTGTGGCAGTAATTTCCTACTTTAATTAGTATCCTGCTAGTATACCAAAGAAAATGTAAGTTCAAATTTGTCCTATTATATTCTTTTGCTAAGCATTTGCTATTAGCCACTATCAGAGAAGAGGCCCTGGTTTAGGTAATCTTTAGGCTGAATTTGTACTACCCTGTGACAATGCTTATCAGGAGCAGGCTATCCTAGCCTATGCAAGTAATTACAAAAATACAGTAGTGCTAAGTACGCTTTGCTTTAATTCAGTATTTATTTTCATTTTAGTAATAAAAGAATATTAATAATCTCTTAAAGCCTGCTTGTGGAAACCTGTAACTACTCTTAATAATTGGATAGGAGCTAATAAAAAGCAAACTTAACAAAGGAATCTGTTAAATAAAGACCTACCTAAACTAAAGTGTAAACAGCTTATTCTTCCTACAGTGATGACAAAACATGGCCCACTTTGTTGAAGTATAATAGTGACACATTTTTTCCCAAGTAAAGAAGTTAGGCTTATTCCACCCACGGACGACTCTTGACTTCCCCTCTCCCCACAAAGTCATGGAGTTTCACTCAGCCTAAGGTCTGCTTGTTGCACACACATTCCTTGTGGGTTGCTAAAATGTAAAGAAAATCCTGTATTTTATTATCCAAATCAAACACATGGAAGAATAAAGAGTGATCCTTAAAGAGAAAGGAAATGATCTGCAAGACTCTCAGAAATCTGTATTAAAAGGAAGATGAATAATAATCATCCCATCATATGTCAATAGTATCTAGAAAGGAAAATGATCACGTATGCCTTGATGTCATTAGCATTTCCTACGGAGAATATTCCCATTGAGGTCCTTGGGACGCTCATGTTCACAGAATTTGAACAATCAGTCCCAGAAAGAGCTAAGAATCAAAGGAACAGCAGACACTGTTATTAATGAATTATACTGATATTAATATATGAAATATATTTTATCCAGTGTAGGATAAAACATAAACACTAACCACAGCATATAAACTAGCTAACAACCAAGATAACTTTAACAATATAACCACTGAGCCTAGTGTGATGTAAATCACACTACCTGCAGTCATCGGTATAAATTCAGCATAAGTGCTCAGATAACCTAATCTCCCACAATAAACAAATACAGCAGAGGCATCCTTGTGCCATTCCGTGTAGCTGTCTGGAATCTGAATAGCTTGCTCGAGAGATTAGTGGGCTGATTGCAAGTACTCTTGGAAAAGGAAGAAACACTGTTTCTCTTTCCAGGTGGGTTTCTGGCAAAGACGTCTTTCTTTTCCCAGTTTTGTGTGGTATGCTTCCAGTTTTTAATTTAATTTGTTACATTTTAACCCTTCTCCTCAGCCACTAGTCAAAGACTGAAGTGAACATGCTCTGTATTGATGCATATAAATTAAAATAAGGTCCACTGAACGAGAAATGCCAGGGACAAATAGCATTATATAGGTCAATCATAGCAAAACAGCTGTTTGGCCAATCCCTTCCTCATACGTAGCTGCATAATGTCTGTAAAGGAAATAATAAAAAAATGGAGAGGAAAAAAGCAACAAAATACCAGCATTAGACTTTTTTTTTTCCCAATATTGTTCTTTCTTCTTGAACTTTACGTCATGCTGTTAGATCCTTCTGCTCCAATTCCTTGTTCCTTTTCCCCTTTTCCTCACAAACAGCTATTATTGTTTTCAGTCTGAAGGAGCATCTTCTTTTCCCTTGTACTGTTTACATGCATTCCTGTTCACCTTGCTCCTCTTCCTCCCACTGCTCCGTTATCTGCTCTTGACTATCCCTCTGATATGTCACGTCCTTCTATTATCTTTAATGTTTACTGAATCTGTTTTAGTCTGTCACTGGGCTTTCAACGTTTTTTCCCTTTTTTTCCTTACGTGATCTATTTTTTTCCTCCAAGTTGTTTATGCTCTAACCTAGTTTCTCCTCCTCCTTGCTTTGTCTCCTTTCATGCTTGCAGGTTTCTCTTTCTTCCTTATGTTCATAATCCCCCGGCCCACCTGAACTTAATTCCCCAAACAGCACATCTCTGCATGGATATGCTATGGCTAATCGTTCCTCTCACTCCCTTCCTACATACAGAAGTTCAGCTTCACGCTAGCTCGGATTGCGTATACCAGATTGTGTCAGATTCTCTAGGCCCCTAAATGTGCAAAACTGACTCAAAATATACAATATGTAACAGAGAAGGATGACAAATCAAATGACGTGTAAAGCAATAAACAGCAGCACTGTTTCAACTGTGTTATTTATTTTCCTCGGGAAGTAAATGCTGCTGTTATTTATAGTTTGTGCTGTCTAAGATCCCAGCTGCAGTTGGGATATGACAGCAAACAGCCAACCAGCAATGGCAAAGGCATACGCAGTCTAAAGCTGAAAAACAAAGTCACAGATGACTTTATCATCATCCAGAGGCCCTAATGGGGTTTCTTATCTCTGCTCTGAATCTGAAGGTGTTAAACAAAAAAAGAGTTGATGAAAGATGGGGAAGAAAGACAGACAATAAAAGCATTATCCTGATCTAATATTTGACTGCATTCACATTTAATCTTGTTTTTGTGTGTTTTTTTGTGTGACTCTGGTGTCATACCAAAGTCACAGCCCCTCCACCTTTCCTACCCTACAATGATGGTTGCAGATTGATTCCTTAAGTCAACAGTCCTGCCTGCATCTCGCTGCAGATTGTTACCTGTCACCTGAATGACAGACTGCGGAAAAGCAAGCCAAAAAAAAAAGACTTCTGGGAGCATCCTGTCAGTCATCTGAGCATTCACAGGCTATGGAGGGATAAGATCTCTGTAGGTTGGGCAACCAATTGTTTCCAGCAACAGTATCATAGGTCAAAATGTAAACTCCCCATTCGGCCTTTTCTCTTGGGATAATTTCCTTGTGAGGCCACTGAAAATCTGAACTCCTTTCTTTTTTTTTTCCCCTCCATACAGTTCACTGAGTCGAGACTATGTTTTATTCCTGTATAAAAGAACATTGCAGGGAAACTAAGGTGACACCCATCATTTTCTAAGTACATATCTCACCTGTCATAAGCATCTTGTAAGGCTCTGCTGATACGCCATATAAAAGCACTGAATACCGTAGCGTATTCTTAGAGCCATAAGAGCTAGTAAAATGAGCGTATGGTTCTCATGGCAGTATTTCATCACCTGACTGTAAAATCTCCGTTCCTCAACAGGTTCTCCCCAGTGTTAAAGATCCAGTTGGTATATCTTACCTCCTTCGTTGTCCTTACTGTCAGTGCAGAGAGTTTCCATGGCTACATCACAGCCCGCTCCCCTCCATCCTGGCTGGCAGACGCAGTGCCAGCCGTTTTGGTCCAGCGTGCACCTCCCATTGCTGTTGCACAAGCCAGGGCAGCCCTCTGTTGAAACAGACAAAGAAGAAAAATCACAAGGGATTTAAATATTGCAATTATATAAAAAGAAAAAAATACAAACAAGGGACACTTACTGGGAACAGGCCTTAAGAACAGCACAAATACTGTAATTGCACATGGAGTGGAACAGCAACATTACCTGGGGAACGTAATTCTTAACAAAGTGGCATCTTTGATTGGCCTGACACTTGAGACACCACTTACCTGTACAGGCAGGAAATAAATGCACCAATCCTCTAAATACCTGCAGGCCAGACAAAATTAAGTTTGTTTTTTAAATTTTTTTTTTTTTTTGGCAAAGTAACAAGAGATGAGTGCATAGTGCAAACACAGCTGTGTAAAATGATACATTTTTCTGTGCTCATAGAATAGATCATGATTTGCTCTATGCAGTATTGGTTACTTACTGGCACAAATGTTTAAGCTCCCTGTTACTATGAACAAATCCCTCCAAATTCTTAAGTAGGAAAACGGGTATGATTTTAGCCATGTAATAAAAGAGAACGTTAACTTTATCTGGTCTCAGAGTTGCCGTATATTCATGTGAAATTACAGTGCGTTAAATAATTGCACAAAGTATAGGCCAGTTTTAATGACTATACTTTATGCCAAAAATACATTCCTTTTCACAGAATAAGCAAAGCCCAGGAAATAGTGAAGCAGCTTAGCATCTATTCTAACAAACATTAGGATTCAGGCTGCATACGGATGGGACAGGACCAACAGGATTTCCAACTAAATGTAATAGCTGTGCGTATTTGATTACTTAGGACGGACAAAATGAAATACCATAAGGACCACAATAAAACATTGATAGACTGAACAAAAACACGGTAGTGACGTGCTTCAAGACAGATAGCAGAGAGTGATTTTTTGTGACAATCTCCCTAAGGCTTTTGTGCTGTTACCTTTATATCCTATCTTGTCTGCTTTTATGGCCAAGGAGGGAAAATTTGGGAAACAATTAAAATAATTTAATATATCCAAAATCGATAATTGTTTTCAGTCTAACATTGCATTAAAAAAAACAGTATCTGTCACTTCGTAGTGATGAAATCTGGCATGCAGCCAACATGATCTGTATGAGGATGACAACACTATAAATATGTAGATTTTGGTGTTCCCTATCTATGACTATGATAAAGACACTGACAGAAGTAAGTACAGATATGGCACTAAGTATCTTATGAGAAGGTGGCTACAAATCAGATATTTTTTGGACACAACAATTTTCTGTAAACTTTTATCCAAAAAACTGAAGTAACTGGCTAAACACTTCTTCACTTTGTACAACTACTATCTTTGTGAACAAATCTACTGACCCGTTTGATTAAGCTTACTTGAGCTTAGAACAGTCTTTCAGAAGTAATAGTCTGTTTTTTTCTTCTACAGACTTTTGAATTTACTGACTCCTTTCAACCATATAGCTCCAAATCACAAACATTCCCAGAAAAAAGTTATAAAGGGTGATTAACTCTTGTCAAATTACCTTGCCTTAGAAGGCAGAGAATCAGGAAAACCTAGTGAGGAAGTATGGTGATACTATAGTTATGGATATCGTGCCAGCATGCCAGGCTGACATTAGTCTTGCTACTCTTATTCTTTCAGACTCAAGCTGCTCATAGTGTTTGTTGACGTACTGAGAGCTATTTTTTTCTTAATCTTTCTTCTGTTTAATTTATGGAAGACTTACATATTTAATTGCAATACTGACAGAGCATTTTAGGAGTCAACTGGGTACACTCAAGACTTATTGTGTGAAAGCCTGGATATTGCCATGAATATTGCCATATTCTGATGAAAAAAACACAAATAAGGAGTAGAGAAAGATACTCAGGGAAAGAGGGGTAGGAATATTTTAAACATTTTTCTAAATCAATTTTTCACCATAACTGAAGATACAAGAATCTTTGCTGTTTCATGTTAGGCTTTTGCATCCTTGAACCTTTTAATTGAAAATGTGGCATAGAGTGTACAAGCTTTTTCTAGCTTCATACAAAATACAAGTCGTAATTTCCTATAGATTTTCTACATTCAGATAAACAAAAGCTTAGAAGCCTGGGGTATTCTATTGATCTGTCTATATATAAATGCACACATATCTATAATTAATCTGCTCTCTAGAAACTAATGACACTTGTTCTGTGACAACAGTATCGTTTTGCTTTGTTTCCTAAATATTTACAGTTTTGTAGGTAGAGGTCCAATGACAAAACTAACAAAGAAAATGCACCAAACAGCAAATGAACACTATCTTCAGTTTTTGGTTCAAACAAAATCTAATACATGTATACAGTTTGTATATAAATGTATAATTACTGATAAAATTTTATTATATAATATAAGCAAGCTTTCATTTTTAATTTGAGATGAGTTGAAAGTCATATGAGTTAAATCTATAATCCATGGAATGTATGTAAGAGAAGATTCTTTTGCCCAGACTAGTACATTTGTAACTATATATTCATATAAAAGAAGTATATGTAGGTATAGACATGTCATCAAAGAGCAAATATACAGTACCTTTCACTATCTTATCCAAATAGTGAGCTTGAGAATTAAAAAGAAAAAAAAACAGACAGACATTTCAGAAGTATCACATAAAACAAGAATTGTTCAGAATTCACATGCAAATCAAGCAGGTGCACCTGACATGAGAGGTCTTACATTACAAAATGAAAATGTATTTTAAAGCTTTTAAAAATGCAAGAAATTCTCTTTTCAGCAAACTTCGTCATGATTCAATGAAACTATTTTAGAAAGGAGCCTGCAGAAGAAAGAGATGCTACCTTTCTATGTTTTTCTTCTGACTTCTCTTCACATGCTCTGATTTTTACATATAACAAAAATATAATCAAAGCTAGTTAAAAAATTCAATTTTCAACACAACATAAGAGTAATTACTTAGCTTATGAGCTTTAAAACACTGACCATACTGGAAGATCTTTGATTTGCAGGTCACGTATGACTCTGAGAGCATAAGCAGCACACTATCTTAATCCTGATTGGATTAACAGGATTTTTAGGAGGAATAGTTTTCTTCTGCTTCTATTCAGCCACGTTATTCTTCCGA
The DNA here is from genome assembly GCF_034638445.1 of Ciconia boyciana. Classification (NCBI taxonomy): domain Eukaryota; kingdom Metazoa; phylum Chordata; class Aves; order Ciconiiformes; family Ciconiidae; genus Ciconia; species Ciconia boyciana. Next base: position 37,836,688 of record NC_132938.1, read on the forward strand.
GCACACACACCAATTATGTAAAGTAAGTTAGATCGTATATATGGGGTGGAAGAAAGCGTAGTGGGGCTAGTAGCGTGGTGATCCATTTCATTTGGAAAAGCAGGCGAAAATTAAACTTAGGCTTTAGATGTATAAAAATAACTAACATGGTATATACAAGAATAGCCAGACTTTTTTTTCATAAGTTATGACACTTAAAATTTCACAAAAAATTTGAGGAGGCAGATGGATGAATGACAGACAGAGCACAAGATGGATTTAAAGCAGCAGACCCTACTTTTAATACATGAAACACAGCAGAGATGAGTTATAGGTTCCCTCCTTACTTTCAGGAAACAGACATCAACTGCAGTTGTGTTAAAGGCGTTAATGTCATATAGCAAAACCACGTAGGACAGGTCCATCGCAGGCTACCAAACCCAGCCACCTGCACATAAGGTGCCGGGATATTACAGACTATTGCAGTGGGGACACGCCAAGCTGAGTCAACAATGTTGGATTCAATCCCCTGGTTTTGCTGTGGACAAGGTCTCTCAACAGAGCCCTCATGAGCTCTTTTACTTTCAAAATTTGACCTTTTCTAAAACCCTGCTGGATGATGGCCTCTGTCTGGCAAGTACTCTGTCACTTGCTATTAACCCTCAACTTTGTGTATCGGATGGGTAAGAAAGGCATTTCCAACCATGGCACCTCCTCCAGTTTGGACGAACGGGAAAAAGCTCTTCCCAACCCCAAGGAGGGAGGTGATGAGATACATAGTCTCACAGAAGCCACAGTCACTGCTATGACTAAGAGGTGGAAACTTTCTAGTCCCTCTCTCTCGAAGAAAGTGTCAGGTGTCCACTGCACAGGTTTTTGTTTTTTCCTATAATGGTAAGGTTAAAGGGAGACAAAGTAAGGACATGAAAACATCAATTACAGAACATTTAGAACAGCAGCAACAAACTAAGTAGCTTTTCACATTAACCACAAACAAAAAGAAAAGTGATACAGCTGCATTTCAGGGTGGATCAAATTCTTCTCTTACTCATGCAGTATAATTCCCCTTGCTCCTACACAGCTGCTCTTAGAATACCGTGTAGTATGCGTGGAGGAAAAATCAAGCTTTATTCCATAAAATGGAAGCAATTAGGTCTATCTGGGGAATGCATCTGTCCACCAGTGAAACATTAAATGCCTCTAAAAATGTAGGGATAGGTAACAAAACAGAACAGAAAAAAACCCTCCTAGGCAACTGAAAATAGTCCCTGCAATCCCAGGCCCCCACATGCTATTTCCTTTCAGAAATCCAATCTGCATTTAAAAAAAAGGGGATTAAGAAAATGCTCTTTAAGATTTTTTGTATCCAGTAGTCTTATAAGAAGTCGGTTCCAGACCATAAACCTATAATGCTTGGAAAACAAGTTCTACCTTCCAGCATCCTTTTACTGATGGTCAGTTGACATTAAGGACAACGTTAGAAACTATTTTGGTTAACATGCAGCATCCTAGAAGGATAAAAAAGCAGAAAACGAGTGACCAAAAATAGTATAACTTTGCAGTGAAGTTTAACTAGCCATGCTGTCTTCCTTATCTTCACGGCACTGCAACTGAAACAGGAATTAACCCAGCTCTGTGTAGAAGTACAAAATACATGCCTTTTTCCCTCTGCATAGAGAATTCTAGGTGGGATTTGGAGCACTTCAGTAGGATGGAGCACCTCAGCAGGTGCTCCTTGGCAAGATATTTACACATCTGGCATGCGTGGGTTATGTTAAGTCCTTAAAAAGTCTAATTAGAGACCAGACAATATACCTACAAGGCTATTCTCGCAGAGTTTAAGACTGTGAAATTTAAAATCTTGCTATTATTTCCAGGAGTAGAGGGACTTCATATAGCTCCAAATGGAATGAAGAAAAACAAAAATGAAGATACAAAATTTGTACATTTTCTAGGATAGTCAAAACCCAAGAAGATGTAAGTGGCATTCAAAATTCATACAACATAAAATGTAAATGGTGTTACCAATGTGTGTGGATATTTATATAAATATGTGGCAGATAAATGTATTTTACAAAGAACTGATAACAGTCAGGCAAATTCACATTTAACACAGAATGTTTCATAACCAGTCAGAACCCAGACATTTTTTTAATTTAATGTCTCCCATTAGTCTCATATCAGAGATGTAAGTCAGTGTCTTCCTTAGATTATTCATATGCTACTTCCTCCAGGTATGACAGAATAGCCACAGAATAAAAGTATATATTAAATCCATTTATCCCAATCAGCTCCTGTTTAAATCAGCATGAGTCACATACCCATTGATTCAATGTTCCTTAATTGGTACTTATAACACTGCTTTATTCTGATTATTCTGTCATAAAGGATTATAACAGTGACATGCTTCTAAATACTGTATAGCAAATTTACATTTCTATTAGTTTACATTATTATCCTCCACCAGACATCTTCACCCATCATAATCTTTGTAACATGTACACTAGACTACAACATGCCATATATTTTTTGTAGTGTATATATAGTCCCATTACAGTGTCAACTCACACAGTTCCACTGGAGTCATGAGTTATGTTGCCGTAAGAGCAGAGCTTGGCCTCATAGCACCAGCCGACGTGAAGCAAAAATACAAAGCAATGTGACCAAAGCCATGTCAATCAAGGTCTGCCTAAATTAAAAACTACTTTTAAAGTTTTTTGCTTCCTCCACCTTGAAAGCATGAGCTGAACCCCTGCCTCCTCTCCACTAATACTATCAGCTTTCTCCCTTCCTTACTGCATTACAGCCTCTCCGTCTAAAAGAAAACTGAAAGGAGAAATTAGAAAGAGAGAAGAGAGCCAAAGCGGTGAAGGGGGGGGGGGAAGATGACGAAGAAATAATTTCAGTATGGAGCAACAATGAAGAATGTTGTCCTGCTCCTCTCCTAGCAAGCTCAGCTTTGCTTACTCTCCTTGTCTCCCACAACTCAGTACAGCAAACCCCATTCACTGGGAAACGATTGCATACATATCTCTGCTGCTAACACAAACTTCATGCTCTCAGACACACATCTACAGGAAGATGGGAACAATGTATCTTGCCTCAGTCATGTTCACACTTCTGCATAACTTTGCACTAAGTGTCATATAAGGAGATAACAGGTCAAAATGCCATCTTAATTTCTTGGTAGAAAAACTGACTGCAAGCAAACTATGGTATGTTGATATTATACTGTTTACCTTAAGCTTTCTATACATTTGCCTATTTCTTCGTAGTTAGAAAGTTTTAATATCTTCACTTAATGTTTTCATTAATTTTTAACATTTGTATAAAACTTTGTTTACGATCCATAGGACAAACAACCCCCTCCCCATATTACAAGAATATCATGAGAGTGGTCAAGTCAAACACCCAAAATTTAGGTGATGCCAGGTTTATGGCTACCTGTGCAATTTTTATACCCTTCTTCCTTCATCAGTGTGCAGAGCTGACAGTCCTCATTCAGCCCTCATTCTCTCATGAACAACAAATGGCTGATGCCCTAGTAGCAGGCACACGATGCTAACCTAAACAAAGAAGTAACTTTTCTTACAGACTTTTCTACTACCATCTTCCTCTTAAAATCAAAATTATTTAGTATACTATCTTCACACGACTGGTGTGAGCAGAGAATGTATTCTTATCTCATTTTACAGGTGGGTAACTAAGGCATAGAAAGATTAAAGTAAAAACTCTCCACCCATTTGGCTGCAAACACCTATGATATGATTTTCCAGAATACTTACATAGGATTTCATACACAAACCAGCATTTTAGCAATTCACACACAAGCAAGTCAGGTCCCCAGAAAACGAAGAATGGTCAGAGGACACTCTTTTAAAGTTTGCCTTTGTGAATGACTAATAGAAAATACGTGGTAGAAACAAGGGTGGAATCCAGTTCTTCAAAATCATGCTTAGCCAGGAGATCACCCCATGCACCAGTCCCTGGCACAAATTAAGTGGAGTTTCTGCATGAGACAGCCCTTCACAGCCTTGCAACGTTCTTAAATCAGGTCCATCAGGTGCAGAGGGAAAAGTAGTTAAAGATAGCATAATATTTTTTATTACAATTGTGTTCATGTGCTATAATATATATCTTCTCTTATATATGATATAATGATAATGACATGTAACAGTGTTGTCTTGTGGCTTCCTGACTTTATGTTCTTGATTTTGCAACTTTACTAATGTTCTTTTAACATGTTTTTTGTGCATTTGAAAGTTCTGAAGTCCTATGCACATAAAGTAAACTAAAAAAAAAAGATAATCCATTCTGTGACATTACTTTTTTTCATGGTGAGCAACAGGGAAGCTTAGATGAACCACCTATGCTTCTGCTATTTGTGCTAACAAAGTGTTATGAACATTATTTCTTACTCCCCGCACAGCCAAGCAGTAGCAGGGGATGAGGCACACACTTTATCAGTGGTTTCACAGACACTTGCCAACAGAAGAGAAACTCTTGAGAGTTTCATTGCAAGCTTTAGAGAGAATGCAGTTTGTGTAAACAGGTTTGTGTGTTTGTTTTGGGGGAACTGGTACAAAACCCAGAGTTGACGGCTCTGGCCTGACCCCTCTAACCTATTCAAGACTCAGTCCGTGGTGGTTTACTTCTCCTTGACCTGGCTACCAGATCCCCCTTAGGTTCTTCTCACTTCCACCCAGCCAAAGTTTAACTGTCCTGACAATTAAAACATCTTTTGAATGTAAAAGACCAAATATCCCTTGTGATATTTAAACCCAGTATTTCTTATCCTACCCACAGCAGACTTGGAGAATAGTGTATTGACTCCTTTAAGCAACTCTTTTATGCTCAAAGAGTGACAAAAAAGCGCCATGCATTCATATGCAATTTCCGAAATGCTCCACACCTCTACCAGAAAACTTACAGGAGTCCAGAATTCATACAATTTTAAAGTCACTGTTCTAGCCTGTCTTCAGAGTGGTTCACTCATGTCAAATATATCATCCACTACAGCTTTTTCTGAGTCTCTTCTGCCTGGAAAGCTGCTTCCTAACTTGAATTTGTGCAGCTGATTATTCTTACTTAAGCACAGAACCCAGCATTTGTTGAATTGCACCTTATTTTCCTGCAGAGCCTGTTCTATTTGTTAAAGTAATTTTAAATTCTTGTCCTGTCTTCCAAAGTGCTTGGGGGCAGCGGGCTTTGGTATCATTTGGAAATGTAATTCTCTCTGTTCATCACTGAACAGTACTGAAAGCACATGTTCTTCCACTGTAAGCAGCTCATGGTCGTCATCCTTTCTCTGAGTTTATAAGAACCTTGTCTTAGACATACCATATGTTCAGAGCATTGCTGCCAACAGAGGAGGATTACAAACACTCTTCCCTTTTGATACGTTTTTACTCCTAAATTCCCATCTTGCCCTTCGTGTAAAGGAGAACACATGGACGGAATAATAGTTTCAGGCAATTTTGTTTTCCTTCCTGCATAGGCCAAAACATAATCCTCACCCTGAAATCATACCTTCTTCATCATTTCTGCACTCTTCTCCAATTTCTACATAGACCTGCAGCAGAGGTATCTGCTGCATGCGTTTCTGCAGAGAGACCTGAATTCACTGCAGTTTATCCCTTGTCAAAACTGCAACTGTTCTTTGCAGCTATCATTCATGGGTTTTTACGTACAAGGGCACAGAAGCCCACTACTCTTTAGATTTTTTGTTCTGGAGTCCATCCCAACTTTACTATAAAGTAAGATTTCTCATCATTATTACTGGAAAGCCACATGTATCTAGGAATAAAAGGTTCAGTTGCTTTTAAGGATATAATAGACATAGGAAGTTTGGGACTGCTGATATGTTCATGAGCAGTGTTGTTTCCTATTTAACATCTAATTACCTGGAAAAGGATTTAGAAGAAAGGGTATATACCATTAAGGATTTAAAACTGTCTCACATGTACAGGCTGAAAAAGTTCAAATACCTGTTTGAGACCTCTGACAAACTTGCAAATACCTGCCTCAGACAGATGCAGGTAAAATCTGACACTTAATTAAGAACTGAATGAAAGATAAATTTGGCTTGAAAACGTCTTACAGGATGGAATGGGACGGGAAGCATTATTGTTTCCATCCTTCTTCCTGACTGGAAGCACTTTCAGAATGCATCCGAGCAGCATGCAACTATACAACGTACAAAAGCACTTACTTTCTGGCCACTTCAGCTCAAGTAAGCTTTGCAATATGCTTTAAAATTCTTCACATCTCAGAGGATTCTGCTGTTTTCTGAAAATGTGCCTAACTGGAACTTCACATGTGGTCCTCATTTAAATGCAAATCAACCAATTAGCAATTTAAAGTATGCTAACAGATAATTTGTATTTGAGATACTTGGTTTTGAAATGTGCTAAGGCCTGACCAATAATTCATTTTTTTTCACAGCTTCAGATACGCACGCACTATCTTAAATTTACCTGGTAATTGAATATTTTTATAGTTACCAAATGTACAAGTATTTTACATATTCAAGGCTTGGCCTGGCAAATTAATAACATGTTCTTCAGGCACAGGAAAGATCAAAAACATAATTGTACTAAATTTCATGAAATCTTGTTAAACTGTGGTTATCAGTCCGCTGGGTGCCAAGAAAGTTTTCTTTTCTTTTCCATGAAGATTTTGCATTGAGGGTACAGGTATAAATATTGTGGTGAAATCCTGACTCCAATGTAGTCAGGTGTTTTGAAAGTAGGATTTCACTCACAATATTATGGTGAACTAATTGATATTTTATGTAATTATTTTTCAATCTTTGGTTAATTTTATCTGAGAATAAACTGTTTGAATGTCAAAGGTCATACCTTCATTCAGATACAATCTTACTTTTAAGATTAATTTTGTACTGAGGTATAATTCCATGAACTCAAAACTAACAAAAACCATAAACGTAGAAATTTTGGTAATTACAGAATATATTATTGCAGCAGCAATTATTCTAATTTGAAGGACAAAAATTTCCTTCCCGTCAAAATTCTAAAATCTCAAAAGAATCTTAAAATTTATGAGGAATTGTTGGCATGTATGCTTTAAGGTACATTAAATACCTGACACATTAAAACACTATGAAATGTGAATATTCTCAGTAATTTAAACGTCGGAGAAAAGTAAACCATGCTTGGCAACTTAGCATCAGTACTAAAATGATGGTGGTCATCATAATACCAGTTATCCATGCTGCTCTCCTTCTAACCTGCAAACGTGGAGAAGATCAATCGAGCCCTCAAATTGGTCCATGACTTACTTTGTCAAGCCCATACTTCAAAAATATATAGTGTAATGATATATAGCCATATCAAGTTTTCTATAAGCACTTCCTTTAATTAACAGGAGGAACACATTTGTCTTGACTTGCTCTCTGATCTTATAAAGAGATAAAATGTCATTTCCGTGTAGTCATATTTGAAATCTGCAATATAAGGAGCCCTAAGCTAAACACATGTTGAAGAGAGCAGGTGCAGACCACGTAACTTAGTGGAGCAGATTACTTCTTAGCATTCCTCAACACTAGCAGTACTTCTGAGCTTACACTGCTCATGGTCACGTAGAAAACCAGCCCACAAATGCCTTCACGCTTGTCCCTAGTCTGAAAACCATTTTAAGCAGCAACCAGGATAGAGTCTGCACTAATGGAAATGCACTTATGGGAGCCTGCTCTAGATGTTATTTATTTTTTTTTTCACAATTCTGAAAATCTAAACCAGATGACTTTCTTGTTTTTTCTAGCTAAAATAGCTGAAACTAGAAACCTCTTGCTGAAGAAAATTTATTTTTGGTTTGATTGGTTTTAATGTCATGTTAATGTCATTTCATGCAAAGAAAAAGGTTAAAATAAATACTTTGCTGCCCCTTGTTATTTTTTTCTCAACTAAATTTTAGGGGACATTCTTAGAAGACAAACCAGTTCTCACTGGAATAAAAACATATTACAAGCTGTAGAATTCTACAGTGGACTACCATTGGATTTGAATTTCAGTTCTGTGTACCAGGTAAAGTAGCCTCGTGCAGCACTCAAAAGTAGCATGAATACCATGATGCTAACTTCAGCCCTCCCGAGGGATTAATATGAATGCTTAATGACATTAATCCACATTTAGATCACTTATGTTTAACGACATGCTTTCCATGCATACATATATAAATATTAATTTTGGTCTGAAAGATAATCGTTCAACACGATAACAATTAAACAGCTGTAACCTGTCTCATGTGTTAAGTAATGGAGCTGCAGGCAAGCTCCATAAACAGATGGTCTTACCCACCCATGCTTAATGTTAAAAGACTTTTTAAAAAAGAGGTGTTGACAAATCTGAACAAGAAGGCATAGTTTTAATGCAAATTGGCCAATTTGCAATTTAGATTACTCTAAAACTAATTTGGTCTATAGAAAAAATTAAGCTGCATTGTAAAACTGAGATGTTACACAGCACATGGATATAGCAGATTCCCCACCAACATAATTATTTACTAATTTCATTCAGCTAACAGAGTTTAGTGGAAAAGCAGCTGGAAAAGTATTCATATTTATGGGCTTCCTATGACAGTTACTTAATTTACTCATGGTACATGCCAGTTATATCACAAAAAATAATAGACTTTCTGAAATAATATCTGTTCCAATCTCACAAAACAACTACTCAGACAGGAGAGGGTCACTGAACTCATTGCAAGCCAGGACAGAAAGGAAACAAAACCGTATTTTAGCACAACTGTGTTATGAAAACTTAATTACAGAACAAATTGTCATCCAGGCTATCACCTGGGCACCAGCTGTGCATGTGCGGTCTTGTATCACATTGAGCTGCAGGTTGAGCTTCACAAAGTAATATATGGATGTTCACCTCAGACCCATGAGTGTCACTCCCAGACCAAATAAACAATCGACAGGTGATTTTCCATAGCTTTGCAGTAAACTGTTGATTTAACCTGTTCTCACATGGATACAGGAAATAGTAAAATCTTTCAGTTGCAGGAAGGAAAAGACAGTAAGCAATTTAGATGCCTTAAATTGCTTAGTATTTGGAACATATATTGCCAGTGTTTAGTTAAATCCTGTAAGATGCTAAACAATAGCAATAAATCTTGAATTTTGTTAATTGTCATTAGATTCATTTCACCACAACACTGAGCATGTAGTTATCTGCTGAACATCTTTGATATAAATCTTTGGAAGTATGTGTTCAGAGCAAAGGCAATGACTCACAGGTGTGGCCCATATCAGGTGTGGTACTGAAGTCAGAGCTACCCTGTGCCAGAGATGCACAATGGAACAGTGGGTCTCAGCAACACACATCAGGTTTACCGCATTAGTCAAAACAATCTTGCCCACCTTACTACACATTGTTTCAAAACAGAAAAAAAATTCTGCTTTATTTAGTTTATTCTGTTCTCTCTCACAAATCAAATGTATATAAAATACATATATATTATTTCCCAATTTGTCTTGTGATCTGTAGCCTTAGGGCTTTGTTAAGCTGATGATTAACAAAGGTATGCTAAGAAGCAGACGTCTAAATTTTGTCTGAACAAAAAAGCAAACATTCGCAATCGTCTATGATCTTGCTTGCCAATGTCTGAAGAATAAACAAATGGTCTCTGGAAGTTTAGAGCAATTAGGATTTCCTTTGGCCAAATTTCCATTTGAATATCTTGAAGCATATATAAAAATCAGCATAACTCCAGAAGCAATCTAGGGTTTAAAAGATATTAGAGTGGAATAAAACTAAGGACTACCTTGTTTTAATTAAGGAGATAGGTTTGGTTTTTCCTTCTTTCTACCCTTTAACACATGTCAGCTAACAATACAAACAGTGGGCTAACTGAAAATGAGACTGGACAGATATTCAGCATTTGGAAATACATAAAAATCATTAGCTGAGGTGCAAAAAATTTTTACCATTTTAAACAGCATCCACGCTTCACAAAAAAGACATGATCTCTGATCAAATGAGTTATGGATTTAGATGATTCAGTACACATTCCAGTTAGTGCGTCTGTGATTAATGCACACATATCTACTCCATTTTGTGCATCCAGGTAGAGATCTGGTGGGCTATTCCTTTCCCAAAAAGTGATTAAATGCATTGCCCTTAACATTTACAACTTCTTTGGAATATTCCTTTCCCAAAGAAGTTGTAAATTTAGGCCACTGCACTTCATGTGACTTCCAGCTAATAGCTGCATCAAACAAATATACCTGCATTTCTACACTACTGCAGCTAAATGGTTAATGACTTTTAGAAATAAGAACAATGCAATTGTTTATTTTTAGACATATAAAGGGAGAGTGGGAGTCTTTTGTATGCGCAACACAAGTTACGTAAATATTCTGCTACCAAGTTGAGAGTGTAAGTAGCATAGAAATGCTTGGGTTACAAATAGAGGATGACAATAAAAAAATGGTTTTAATGGAGAAACATTCTGATGTCCTTCGTGTTCAGAAATGTATTGCTCAGTAAGAGCTACTATCTACTCTAGGGCAAGTGAGAGAAAGGCAAATTGACTCTTCATTTACCAAGCTGAGGAAGCAGCAATTTTTACTCCACTAAGTAGAAATACTCTTGGAAATGAGCAATAATATGACCTGGTTTCTCCATAACACCAGGCTTCTGAAGAAAATAGCTCTAAGAAAAATAAATATAACAGCGGGCTAAAGCCTGTACCTCATTACTTGTCTTGGAGGCTGTAAGGGCAATATAAACAAATCAAACTATCTTTACAGCAGCAGCCGCAAAGTAAACACCCATTTAAAGAATAAACAGGTGGGAAGACAGACCTGCTCACCCAGTGCTGAGGAAAAACTTGTTTGTGCTTAATATGTTGGAAAAATTGTTCAAGAGCAGTTCATCCGTGTATAACTACAACCCTTGAAATGCTGCCAAGGTCAGTAAGACCAACAGCAGAGCGATCTGCTGAGTAATTGCTCGTTGGCAAGTTAAAGCGGTCAAGGGAAAGGCTTTATCCTACTTCCAAAGATTTACTTTATTTTATTGTTCAGAAAGCAGTTCTCTCCCCACCTCTCTGCTCTCTTTGTCAGCAGGTTTTCTGGAAGCTCCTCAAAAATGTTAACCCTACCGATTCTCCCTGGGATTCTGCAGATGCACCCTGGTTCACTCTCCCTCATACATCTGAGCAATCTCATTAATAAACAACAACAAAAAAATCGATTCTGATTTCTGTAAAAAATAACTCACAAATCAATCTTACTACTTCACACCAGACTCCTTTCTACAAAATAAAACCTTGCCTCATCTTCCTGGTGCAGTGATGTGGGTATCAGTTAATACAGCTGTAACAGGTCCTCATTTTACCTGCCCTCAAAGCTGACACCACTGTTTCCCGTGACCACCAAGAGCAGCACCATCACCCTGCCTCTCACTCAGGGCTGTAAGCTACCCAGGAACGCAGCCTGGCTTTTACTATTTTCTAGATACTCATGCCCCAGTGATGGCTTAGCTGTGCTAACACATTCAGAGTTACAGCCCTTCCAAAACATCCACGAAAGTTAAAATTCTCAAACCTCTTTTTAGCTTGTGGCAAAAGCAAATCAAGCTATATTCACATCCATCAGCTCTACTGCTATTAGACTTATTGTCCTATCCTCTTGCTTTGGCTACATCACCTCTCCTCCATCTCTCCAAACATAAAACTATGGGGTTTTTTTTACTTATTGGAATTTTTTTGCACTATTCAGATTATCCATGATTTCCCCATCTCTCGATGTTATTCTTGCCTTTGTCTGACCTGTGACTACTTCTTTCGTTGTCTGTTCAATCCACCTCTAGAGTGCTTAGCCATGATGCTTCTCACATTTGGGAGATATGCCCCATAAATACCTGCAGAGCCCCGTTGTTACTCCTGTCACAGCCTTTGCTGAGGTTTGTGCAATGCTCCCCGCACACCTAAGTACAACCTAGTCATCTCTTATATTTAGACAATTGCCTGTTCCTTTGTCTGTGCTTCCTACCTGTTGTCATGCAATAGTTTCTCTGTGTGGTTATGCTGAGACAAAAATTGTTTGGATAGGACCCTCCTTCTCTGTTACAGACCTGCAGTGTCTTGCACAAAGAGGGATTAGTGTGGAAGGGAACTTCTTAGCGCTACAGCTATACAAAATCATAAAAAGGATAAAAATGCTAAACATTTTGGCAACTGCTCCTCCACTTTTTCTTAGTCCCTTTATTTACATGTGTAATTTCTCATGCTAGCTTACTGTCAAGCCCTGTGCAGTGGAGAGGGATATCCCATATATGGATGTATGGACTGTAAATAACTGAGTAAGAAAAGCTCCATTGATAAAGGCACAGTAATTTCCAAAGGTTTCCCGGCACTAGAACTAACCCGATTACAGAAACATGAAGCTGTAATAAGGACGGCTTCTTCTCAATCACCTGTATTAAACTGCTGTTACATTATTTACATGTAAGAAATTCGATGTAATTCTAAAATAGAGCATTATGTTGACAAGAAGATAATTTTGGGCAGCTAGATCACATTATTACAAGGTGGAAGTGACATTTTTGTGTAGGCAAGTCACTTTTCAGAGCTTCTTCTCCATAAAAGAAAAAAAAAAGAAAAACAATAGGAAGCTTCATTTCCGAAAGACATAAAGCTATCACATAAAAATAGAAAAGCACAAATCAAATAATATATTTACAGTTTAAAATAAAAGTAACCTCCCCCTCAGAAAAAGGCAGTTAAAGGGAAAAGACTGAAAAGGAAATTCTTCCACCTCCTTTTCATGGCAAACTAGGTATAAAGAACTGATGAACCATTATATAACCATTTCATTTCTTGAAATATCAACTCCTCTACACAGACTGACACGTGCAAATATTCTGTTTGAAGAAACAAGCTTTAAAGTAATACACTTCTTATTCAGACGTGGCCAGCAGCGCTGGCTGTTTGAATTTTGCAGCGAAGACAGGGTAAAGCATAGCCAGCCTACCAATGGTACAGTGCTCTCCGTTCCATCCCTGGCTACATTCACACTTCCCGTCTTTACAGGTGCCATGCTCCGCGCAGCGGGGATGGCAGGCTCTCTGGTTGCAGGCTGCGCCTGTCCAGCCTTCCTCGCAGCGACACGTGCCACCCATGCACACGCCATGTGTGCCGCAGTCCACCGAACAGATTTCTGGATTTGAGAGGAGAGAGGGGGAGAATAGGAGGCAGAGAGTGCACACAGGAGAGAGAGGGTATGCATTAATTAGCAGCGCTACATTTTAATTCAACATGTGAAGAATAAGAAAGGCAAAATCTTTGAAAATTAAATCAAAGGGATTTACTGTGAAAGGCATTTGCAGGTAGGACCCAACTGAATATGGAGTACAGAGTTTTATCTCTGTGCTAATGCTCACTTAGTCATCCAGCAGACTTAGCCGTGCTTAAGTGTCCACAGCTCTTCTGTTAGCTCTGAGTAATTTTCAGTCATATTTTTTGTGATCACGTATGTCTTAAGAGTAACCTTTTGTAACTTAGATTATATGGCACTTAGATCTACTAGAACTAACAGTGTACTCCTAGTGACTAAATGTACCATATACCTAGGTCATTGTGCGTTGTGAGTGAAAATCTAGAATTAATGCAAGTTCATTTTAACAAGGTTTCCCCTCCCTACCCTGCTCCCTGTTTTCTTTCAAAGTAAAAATGTGCCATTTCTGACATATTTTTTCATTATAAAGAATCAGCCTTAGTGAGACAAATTAGTACTATGCTGACATACTGACACATCTGTTAAATATAAAAGATGATTCTCTTTTACTTTCAGTAAATTTGTATCAGTGACAGCTATGAACAGTCTGGTTTAAATAATAGATTGTTAAAAAAAATAAATCAGCATACAGCAATTTAACTTGTCATTTACATATAGTAACAGGATCATGTAACTGATAGAATAATTGAAAAATACATTAACAGCCAAAGGTAGTCAGAGGCCAAACAACGCATGTTAAGTCTCAGCTAATACAAGATGATAATTTAGACTGCCAGATTTTGCATTTACAGTTTTGGTTCATTTAGTCAGACTCCAGCAAACTTTACTTCTGCTAAGCAGACAACAGAAAAACAAGAGGAGATACAATACAGCCTGAGGAACTTCTTCAGTTCCTTGGCATACAGCTGGCTGTAACCACGTACTGGTTCATGGAAGAACTGTATTTAGTTTTTGTTTTCTTGTGAAAGACAACAAACAGTTTAGTAATAAAAGACTGAAATTATTTTCAACAGCAAAAGAAAGAAGCATTCAGTGCAACAAAGGTTTCCAGTTTCCCACTCAACAGTGTTTTTCTTCCCCCTTAGCGTATAACCCTCTGTCTCAAAGTGCTGTGGAACATTAAACATGGTATCAAGGAGCTGTGATATTTCCCAGACGAAACAGCCCAAAACCTTTATGGAGAAAGACAGCTGTAATTTCCCCCTCCCTTTTTTTTTCCTATACAGCATTTTATATCTACTTTGAATTAAATTTTTGATTAAGTGATGCAAGATGGCTTGATTAACTTTAGAGTCACAAAACGTCAACGCAGCTCCAAGAAAGAAAGGTTTATTTCTCTTCAATCTAATCAATTTTTCATTAGGGTGAAGGTGTTTATCAGCTTTTAGCACACTAGCTTTGAGCAAGGTGCGTCAATCTTTGTAATGAACTTATTAATTAGAGTTAATTTAATTGAAGTGGAATTGAAGGGCTAATTAACGGACAAACTGCTGATGAATATAGAGGAAAGCTCTGCTGATTTCAAACCTATAAACCCCTCTGATGGAAATAACTCATTCTTTTTTTCTTCTAGCAGCTTAACAAAATGTTTATGGGTAAGATTTACTTCTTTAGTGTACCACTCTGAAGGTCATTTTGCATGACTTCGGCAAATAGTGTGTGCGTATTTTTACAAAGCTCTTTTGTGAGTTTGACACTTGTGAAATATTTGAGAAGATCAGAAATATTTTATGTTATTTTAATGACCAATCACTCCTTGAAACATAAGTAAAAGATGGAGCATAATTGAATAATCAAAAATAGCGTAGAGGACACTGTCAAGAAATAGAGGATCCATGTTTTGCCTGAGAACTAGAAAGGGTCTCTCACAAATAGCCATTTTTAGTGCTAGAAATGTTCAGAGAAGAATTTTTTCTTCTAAACAAATTTAACAGAAGACAACATTTTCTTCTCTATGTCACTTTTTCTTGAATGTTTGGAACTCTGTCCTATCACTCTCACACATAAACCATTATGGAGTATCACAGATCCTGGTCAGGAAGTACATTTGCTTCAAAAAGCTGGTTCCTCATGAAAAAGTTACATTTATTCATAAGCTGGCATAAACCCAGCTAGCCCATGTGTTCAGTTTTCATTAACAAAATCATCTGAGTTGTTAGATGAACTGTTTTAGACAAATATATGTCTCACAGTTAGACATGATTTCTCTTTTGATATGTGGCTACCAAACAATATTCTAAAAACTCGTATTTGTCAAAAGGCTGCTGTCATACTTTATAAATATTTAGATTCTGCTCTCTGTGATAGTGCCTCCAGCCATTTTCTCCTTTTGTTTCTAAGCTCAGACTATGGTTTTAATAAGCTCAGTTTCAGACTTCAAGAAATCCCTCTGCTTCTTCACTCCTACCAACTCGTTCCACCCTAGCAGCCTCCACCCTTCCTTGAAAGCTCTTTAGGATTGATTCTTGCATTCCCTTTGCCTTCAAACTGGAACACTGTCCGTTTTTCAAGAAAAATACCTCCAATTAGCTGGAGAGATTTTTAAAATGGGACTGTCTCTAGTTTCACTAGTGTAGTTTTAAGTTGCTAAATAGACATATTAGGTAAGATGATACTTAGATCCATATTCTGTACAAAGAACATTCTGTACTTGCATGTGAAGCACCTGAAGTTACCAGGTGAAGGCAGCTAAAAGATACCAAATACATTGATTTTCAAATACTTCAAATTCATCAATTATTTCGAACCTTTGAATCAATTCACAGTTCATGCTGAAGTCAACTCAAAGACTTCCATCAGCTCAGCAGGTCAGGTCCTAACACAATAATGTCATTAAAATGCTGCCATTCGAGATGCCATCATTTTAGAATATGAGTACTTTTAACCCTTACCATTGGAGCAGTCTGGACCTGTCCAGTTGGGGTCGCAGGTGCAGGTACCACTCTCTTGAAGGTAGGTGCCGTGGCCAGAGCACTGGTCAGGGCACATCGTCTTCAGGATTTCACAGTTGTTGCCACCCCAACCTGGGTTGCAGTGGCACTCGCCGTGGATGCACACGCCGTGGCTGGAGCAGGCTGGGTCCAAGCAATCCGCTGCGGGGAGATGAGAAAGATCAGCTTAAACTTGTCATTCCTAACAACAGTAATCAACCCCTAGATGCTTGCGGCACTTTTGGGCTTAATCAACATTTTAAGAACTTGTGAAATAGGCAGCATTGCACTCATCTTAAAAGTAAACATTAGGTTGAAGCTGAGAAGTTTCAATGAGTGAGGAAAAGGCAGAGTGGACCAAGGTATCCTGGTGCCAGCCTCCCTTCTCTGGCTACAAGGCAAATCACTCTTTATCATCACTAATTGCATAGCAGCAATTCTCTTTGTAAAAACACCTCGCTTCCACATCATTTTTTGGTATTGTGAAATTTGTGTGTGCACATAACTGACATCAAGACATTTACAGGCTACCACTGAGTTAACGGAGAACCTTTCAAGGTTTGCTAATTTTTCTGAATTACAACAAGATTGGCTTTGGGTCTTGGGCAACTGATCTCTGTTCTGCCTAATCACAGTGTAACGAGTGTTGGATTCCCTGCAGCACTCTGTATCAACTGACCTGATCCACCACTACAGAGTTTTGACAGCTGTATAGGACCCTCAGCTTGTTTCAGAAATAAATGAGTTGCATACTGTCTATCTGTCTTAATTCACTTTAATGTGCTTTAGATGACGAGATTTAATTTAGCAATTTGACTCAATAAAATGTTACACTTGTAGGGTCAATGGTCTGAAAATTTAATTCCAGAGACTTAATTGCATTACTTTGTATGGGGAGATCAATAAAATCAATTTGATTGAGGAAGAAAATGGCGCTTTTTACTCCCTAAAAAAATAGAATGGAAAATGAACTGCATTTTGCAGCACACCAATATTATTATGTACATCTCTGGAATACAAAAATGATGCATCATTTTTCACTCTGATACATTTGAATCAGCACTTTCCACAATATGGTTGGTGGAAAAGATCACTAACAAATGCAATACATTAATGATTTATTCTATACTGTGAAAATTCAGTAAGTCTTACTGTATTCCAACATCTATTTTTTGTGTGCTTTCTTCTTAGCTGACCTCATCCAGAAAAAATAAATAAAAATATGCTGGCAAACAAAAAGATATCACACATTATTAAGAATTTTCCCACTGATTACTTGACAATAAATAAAGTCTAATAATTCTGTAGAATTCAGTGATAATAGTGATTCCCAAACTTGACTTTTAGTATTCTAAAATGATTTTTGAAGAAACCCCATTAGTGTGTATGATCTAGATCTAGCAAAATCGATAGAGCTGGATGTGCCAGCTGGAAACCTGACCAACAACAGCAGGTGCCGGGGTAAATATTTACTCATTTACCTTCTTCACAGTTTTCTCCTTTGTATCCAGAGTTGCAGGCACAAGAGCCCATGATGCAAATGCCCCGGCCCCCACACTGGGGATCGATGCACTGAGTTGTAGGCACATCACACTCGGTGCCCTTCCAGCCGCTGTAACACAGGCAGCGTCCTTTGGAGTACTGCCCATTGCCACTACACAGCACTGGGCAGGCTGCTGTGAAATAAAACACAGCAGAAAAATTAAAACCAAGTTCTTCACCAAAGCTTTATAAAGAAGAACATCTAAGAAGCAAGTCACATGCCAGTTTGCTTTCCCGATGTATTTGTCTTCATGCTCGCTTAAACTGACTTGAGAAAAGCATTGGGTTGATTTACCTCTCGAACAATCGGGGCCCAGAAATCCAGGAAAACAATGGCAGGATCCAGAAACGCATTCACCGTTACCATGGCAATTTCGGGGGCATTCCACCACAGATTCTAAAGGGAAAAAAAGGAGGATAATTCACAGACGCCCACCGCATGAAGTACCTATCATTTGAACCACTACTAACTGACAGCGTGCTCCCGCTCCGAGAGAAGTGTTTACGTTTGGTTTGTTTGAAGCGCACGAATAGCTGTGATTTTCTGTTGCTGATGCCTCTACTAGCTTAGGACATTACATTCCAACAAAAAGGCTCAAATTATAATGGTAAAACCATATGAGCTCTATACTTAAAATCCAGCCCTGTGCCATTTAACAAATACTTGAAAACAGTGTCCTCCTTTCAAGCACTGTTTTACAAGGAGGTACACTTCCTATGCCTGAGATCAAGTAATTAAAATATATATTCTGCATTTTGTTCTGAGCAGCAAAAGAAACACTATGAATGGAAAACCTGTGAAAAAGGTCAGATCATTTAACTACGAAAACCTATCTCTGTATTCCTAAAAAACCTGACCAGAGCCTAGTGTTTGGTAAGAGCTTTGAAGATTATGCTTACCTATAATTATGGTATTAAAAGACACCTGCTCCGCATTTTTCCCATCGTTATAAAAGGCCAGGTGCCAGATGCCAGAATCCAAATACTGGATAAAACCTGCCTCGTGGAGACTGACAGACCTCGCCTGCCGCCCTGCTCGCTCTGACTCCAGCAGGTTGCGTTGCTCCCTTGCAATCAGCCGGCTGCCATCCAGGAGCTCCACAAAGTCGTACTGCGGGGAGGAACAGACAAGAGCTTGACAAGTCATGGGATGACCCACCGCACCACCAGCTTCCCCACAACATGCTTGTATTTTGACCAAGAGTTTCGTTTTGGAGCAGGGAAGCAGGAGCTGAAACCAACCCTTGCTTATTTCTTTGCCCCTTGCTAAGACTTCAAACAAAAATACCAACTAGTCCTCATGCTTCTTAGAGTGGCTTTTTTGGTGACAAGTGGCCAATGAACCTACTACATACATTGGGGGGAAGAAAACATCAGTTGAAATGAGTCTGCAGTCATGACTGCCACCTGAATTACAGGTGAGAGCTACCTTTCAAAGTGTGTTATATGCATATGGGTTAATAGTAATATCCAACACCAATAATGTACTTTGCTTTTCATGTAGTTTCAGATGAAGGATTAAATTGCTCAATCCCCCTTTCAGACAGTCTGGAGTTCTGCAGGAAGGAGAGCAAGAGCTTTACTTCCTACCACAGGAGCCCAAAAGAGGAGATGGAAAGCATAAAACATTGCAACTGTTGAAAATGACAAACTGACAAAAAATAGGGTACCTCAGGTCAATGGACAGCACATACTGTTTTGTTAACAACCATCAGTGGGGCTTGGACAAATGTAGCAGCATCTCAGCTGATACAACAAGCAAATTCACAACCCAAGATGTTATGCATGTTAATCTTCACTAGTGCTAATAGCACCTGCAGGGCTAAATCTGCTCTGGGCCCTGAATTGATTTACACTGTCTGGGAGTCTGCTCTCACGGCTTGAAAAATGTCTTCTGCACGTTTATCACGTAAAGATCAATGTGTATATAGCAAAATTAAACAGGTAGGAAAATTAAAGAGCATTCTTGCTTGTGGTAGAGTCTGCTTTTCCTGCCGAGTCTGCTCACAGTTTCACTTTTACTCTGACACGTTTATTGTATGAAGTAACTGTAACACGTAAACCTTCAATCTTCCCACACATTTGGGATCTGTCTCAAATGGAATTACATCTACGGTCTGTTAAAGGCCAGTATGTGAAACTGCTGATTCACCTGAGCTAGATAACATGAGTTACCAGGACTAGGGAATCAGTGGATTTACATCCTGACTTGTGACCTTCAGAAACTGCTCCCGGGACAAAAGAAAACATGATAGCCTTTTTCCCGCAACAAGGGCTTAAGTACTTATGTTCTCTTCTTGGAATTGCAGGCCAAAATTCAATGCTACTGTAAGAATGTTCCTCTCCAGTAATCACAATTAGCTTCCTACCATTTGGGTTGTGAAGGAAATGCATAGTTAATATGCCTCTATCAACACCTGAGACACTTTTCCAGCTATGTCTGAACCAGCAGAATAGAACATAATGTGATTAGGATGTGCAGAAGCCGGTACCTCAGTATGCTGTCACTTTGAATGTACGTGCTGCACCACATGAAAACAAATGCAACCGTTTTGGGAGAGCACCAATTATTCAAAACCATTCAACATTCTCATTTGTCAGAAAATTAAATATTTATCTTATTTTGTGAGAGAGAGAAAAACAATTTATTTGGGTTTTTTTTTTTCCCCTCCCGCCTGACTCAAGAACACTTCTTTCTCGTCATGTTTTTCACTAATATTTTAAAAAAGAGAAAGGTCAGGGAGTTTTGAGTTTTAACAAGTTATTTATGGACATTAGGAGCGGCCTTGTAATTTGTATACTGCAGAGTATCATTTTTTGTACGAGGACAATTTCAGACTAAAACTATATTTTTGATACAGGAACAAGTGATTACACTACTTGATGACCACAAAGAGTATACTAATGGCTAACAAGCATGGTACAATTAATGATTTTGTATCTGTAATGTAATAAGGACATATGCTGTTATCAGAACACCATTTTAGACTACATTTTAAAAGCCATACAGAGGGGAATTTACTGTTCATTCTGCCCCCCAGCAAAACCCGATAATTGATCTTAACCCTTTTAAAGGCTATTTTTTTATATTTAGGACACGATAACAGAAAGAGACTGGAAAAACAATTATCTTCATAAGCAAAAAACATATGAATTTTATTTTCCTCCTATGAAGATAAATTAATTACCTTTATATTGAGTCTAAATGCACAGATTTGCCCTACCATTCCATTCAGTTTTGCTTTAAACCAAAGTCCTTTTTTTATTCCTAAAGTCTCTTTAAATAAACATATTGATTCTCTGCCTGCAATGGAACTGACATTTTTAGAAAGTGTCACAAAGACTTTCAGGCTCGCATTGATTGGGTTTTGAATGGACAGCCACCGTCAATTATTTCTGGTTGATTTATTTATGATTCCCCAGAAAGAGAGAACTATGCATCTCAGATCGGTCTGTGACACACACATAGTGGCTGTGCTTGAGACCGATTTCAGTACCTAAAGATAATATGGAAACACAATCAAAAATTCTTTCCCGATTACAATATATCAAACCATTTCCTACATGCTGTATCCCTATTATTTTGGATTATGGGACAGGAGACTTAAATTTGCTGCATTCTGTTATTATTTTATGAGGAAGTGCTAAGCAACTGATAGGTATGGTTTAGATACAGTCGATCCTGTTCCAAGACGAGGGTGTAAACTAAAAGACTTCTTGAGATCTCTCCCAAGCTCATTTCTATCATACTTTCATTATGTCCCTAGCAGTGGTAGGATAATTGGCATCAGAGGTTGTACAGCTATGGAAAGATAGACTCCAGTTTCCTCTTACTCACTGTCTGCTTTTAACTGGATACAAAAAAGAGGTGGATAAACAGGCAAAGGGTTTGGGAGAGAAGTGGAGAACAAGGTGGCAAATGTAATATGCAAGTTTTGCCAAAGGTGACATGGAGAGAAGGCAGATATTCACAGAAACACTGAAGCTGTAAGGAGGGAGCTGAAGAAGACGGTGGTGTGTGGTGACACATGTAGGGTATCATAGGCATATGAGCAAAGATATTGGAGGGGGACAGCTGGTAAGGAAACTTTACAAATGCTGGCAGAGTGCAGGTAGTAATCAGTTCTCTATTATTTAACATAAGATCTGAAAATTCAAATACTGACGTTTGAGAAACAGGCAGCAGTTGCTCATTTGCATAAATTTTGTTATTAGCACTTGTCACTCTGTGACTAGGAGATAAGGGCAGAGAGCATTCAAGAGACGCAGACATGAAGTGATATATATGGGTGAGATCCTACTTTTCAAAGTCCTCATGAAACAACCCTAGCTTTACACATCCGGAGATGGGCTCCGAGCCAACTTTTATCATTCTGGGATGAGATCTTGGAGCTATGGTAGACAGATCTATGGAAATATCAGTTCTACGACTGAAAAAAAAAGCAGACATCATTAAGGCATTGTATGAAACCATCATAGTTAAGCATCTGCTACATTCTTTGCTGTTGTGGTCTCCCTGTCTTGAAAAGGCTGCAGTAAAACTGGAGAACATTCAGAAAAGGACAAGAATGATCAAGGGTTGAAGGAGCTTTCATACAAAGAATGACGAAACAGACTGGAAAAAAATACAACTCATTGAGGACACTAGAGATCTATAAATCAAGGGTGGCATGGAGAAGAAATTGGTGAGAAACTCTTCACTGCCTCTTCCAAAACACTACCAACAGGGTGTCAAACTAAAAGTATCAGGAGGCTGCCTCAAAACGCACTGAGGAGTATAGTGTGAGATGTGTAGTTAAGCCATGAAACTCCTTGCTGCAAACGTCACGGATGCTAAAAGCTTCCATAGGTTCAAAGGTGACTACACAAATTCACAGGAAAAAAGAATCTCTCAAAGGTTGTAAAATACAAAGACAGCACCTTTGACTCAGGAAGTCCTTCAGCCTTAAAACGCTGGAAGCCAAGAGTGTATTGTAGGAAGAATCACTACAAATCTGCCATGCTGCTATGTTAATCTCTACGTATCTGCTAATGGCCACCATCACAGACAGAATGCTGAGCCAGATGGGCCTTTGATGAGACCCAGCGTGGACATTCTTGTGTTTTTCTAATATGTTCCTGTGACACTTGGAGCTATACGAGTAAGCTGCCTCGTCCGATGGAAGGATATGCAGTGAAGCCCAGAATTAGCTGTTAGTCTGCCCCTGCCAGCTATGCCTGGCTTGCAGTTCAGAACTTTTGTCAGTACAAGCCATAAGGGTTAGGGGAAATAAGAAAACAATAAATAGATTTATGCTTGCAAACCCCTCAATGTTCTATTTCATTAGACGTCCTTTTGCCTAAATACCTTATTCTGTTTATATAAGCTACTTTGGTAAAATACATGTTTTACCAGTACAAGTTGTGTCTTCATCAAAGTCCTGTGATTAGGACTTTGTGGCAGAAAGGCCTAAACTGTCGAGAAATAGTTTACTCCATTTAATTCCCCCATGTGCAGGAGCACAGTCACAAAAAACCCCCAACCGCTCACTGGAACTGCATTTTTAGGAGATAATATACATGCTTTATCTCAGGCACCTAAACCAGACACCACTGGGCTCAAGGCCATATAAACATTCTGATAACCCCACACCTTTGGGAATCTTCAGCAGCCCTAGAAGTTCACCAGGGCATTGGTAAGTAAGCATGCCTAATTTTTCAAGGTATCAAGTGTCAGTCAAATGGTTTGTAAAAAATACTCTAATTATATACCAGGCAAAAACAGGACAAGAGAGCTTGACTTATATCCTGGGAACAATATATCCAAAATGTCACAGAAACTACAGAAGATATAGTAGCAGGATTTGCATATGATTCTTTCTGTTGCATCATACTTAAACATGAATAAGCACTTGGGTAGTAGGAATCCAATGGGAAAGGAGTCTGTGTAACACACGTGATGGGAAGCAGATTTAGTTATCTTCTTTTCCTGAGTTTTTGGATAAAGGGCACCCTTATTTCAATCTTTTGCCAGGATAAGGAATCAAGGAAGGATCATTTTTCATAGACGTGTCTACTTGCATAACTTCTCATATAAATGCATGGTCCAGATCAGCTTCTTCAGTTTCATTCATTCTTGCCGCACATGTATTCCCCTAGCCCCTGTTATTATTGCTATCATTGAGATAGCATTTGTATTCCAAACCCCTATTTCCAATGGCTGATAACTTTCTGAATCAATTTTCTTTGAGCTAGAATTTCTCATGCTTGTTGTCAGCCTGAGGGTGGGTGTTCATATGTGAAGGTCTGAAGAAAATCCATTTAATCATTTTTATGAGGATCAAATTTTTAAATAAATGTAAGTGCATTTTCTGCGGTCAGTAAATTGTTTGTAGTTTAATGGAAACTAAATTAAAAAATAAAGCTAATGTAACATTCTGTGATTTTAACTGCATGAAACTCCTTTGATGACCCTAATCCTTCCTCTGTGGTTTGTGACTGCTAAATAGGTGATATAATTAGCAATATTTCTATGTTCTAGGTCTTTTAAAAGTTATGCCTGAAGAAAAAATGAAATAAATTTAAATAGTGCAGTAGCATGCAAATAAAAAAACAACCTGTGGGATTAAAAAAAAATAAATTGAATTTTGCAGTTATGGATTTGCTGTTGCACCTGTGTATCAGGCATAATCAGTCAAGCATCATTCCAATTCTACCATTAAGCTGATATACTTAGAGTTGTGTCCAGGGCAAATCCATATACTTTAAAAAAATATAAATCAGTAAGATGTTGCATAATTCTCTAAATGGGGTAGAGGAGCATAAGCTCAACTCTCTTTTCAGGTGGAACAGTGGTTCAGAGCCGGCACTTGGACAAATATTGAGCTGCAAGAAATCTAAACTAGGAGGGTCTTAAATCTTGAAAATAAAATCTGAATACAATTGATTCTAAAATACCATCTCAGACAATGATTCTCCCTTTCTCCTGCCAATCCAGGAGACTATTCATTCTTTTATACTTTAACTTTTCTGCAACTATGGATTAAAAGTGTTTCTTTGTTACTGGGCAAATGCATGGCCGTATGCAATAAAAAGTCTTGTTAGAAACCTTCTGAGGGGTGGAGCAGAATAAATCCTCTGGGACACTTAAGAACAAAGTTTCAAGACACTAAATGTCTAGTGAAGACTGACACTTTTACAACCCCAGTTCATTGTATCTTCATAGACAAATACGAGGTATCTTTTCTTTTATATATTTATTTAATGAGACACCAAGCTGTAAATACTGTAGCATTTGCTTGTAGAACAAATTGAAACTTCCTCAAAAACCTGTTGTCTTCTTGCTTGGAAATTTGGCAAATGCAGTCTTTGCCAGGCACCCTCGACCACATGTGTGGCCATAAGTTGCTGTATTAGTTTGCTTAGATTTTTAAAGATACGTCTATATACCACAGAAGAAAAAAAGTACCTATAAATTCTGCATGAAACAACTCCGTATCTAAAGCATCATCGTTGCTCACAGCATTCAGAACAGCTCATATATAAGAATTCCCCCCCCCGCCCCCTTTTAGATCCCATCACTTACAGTATTATAAATGTTTTGGACATTACATGAGATCAATAAAGTATAAAAAGTAAAAACAAAAATCAGCAAAATGGAAAAGGATGTAATCCTGAGAAAGTAAAAAGATACAAAAGATACAAGCCCACAGTTCTCAATAACGTGTCCTACTTTTTAATGCAAGCACTTCTCACCTGAGTGTGTGAAGGTGGTAAGCCTTTTCGGCCATATACTCCAATCAATGCATCTTTCTGAAGGGATATATTGAATTTTAGAAATTGTGGCTGATCAATGAACAGTTGTGATCTCCAAAAAATCCCAGGGGGAACTTCTTGTATCGCTCTTCGGCCTATATCAAGTTCTCCAGAATCTATAGTGTTGTTTTCTTGTGCAAATCCCCCTAATTTTCCTGACAGGTTAGAAGAATAAGAGATCAAAAATTAGTATTCCTTTCTTGCTTTCAATCATCTTTCATATAAACCATCAAATATTTAGAATCACCTCTGATAAAATGTTACCTGACAATCTTTCTGAATATAAGATCCCAGGGAATTCACTGATATGGAAATAAAAAGGCAAAGATACCATAAATACCTACCAAGTAAAAAATACCGTAACTTCCCCAAGCACTAGCATTACAGAAACTGTTTTAGGATCTACATTAAACTATTCATTTTTTTCCCCCCAAGTATTTTAACAGGGTTTTCCAGTATAAAGTCTCACACTAAAAAAATTTAAGGTAAAGGAAAATGCAGCATACAGATTTTAAGAATAATAGATACATAAACATAAGCAGTCAAGAGAACTAACAGAGAGTCTTTTTTACATTAAATATCAGAGCATTTATACAATACTGACAATGTCTACAGCTCTGGTTTCCCATTTTTTGTTTTTGCATTCCCCAAAAAGAAAGGCAATGTTTCTTGCTCCATTGTGCCTATGTCCTTATGCCTTTGCTCCTCATAATGCCTACATCGTCTGCACTCCCTAGCCTCAGCCCCAAGCTTGTTATCACCTCCTTGTCCACACTGTCTCCTGAATAAAATGTATAACAGCATGTCAGTGTGGTACTTTCACTATATCATGGCCAATTATTAGGAATAAGAACATAGCACTGAAGGGCATTAATGATTTTTCTCTATAAAGCATTTGTGCAACTATCAGTTAGCCTTAGGAGGCCAGCTTGGAAATGCTCAGAAGCAGCAAAGAAGATGCTAACATGGAAAACACACATGATGTCAAATGCTAACACCAAAAAGCTGGACTACTGGTTGAGGTATTAAAAAAGAAGAAAATAAATCATAAAGTTTAGATACCCCCAACAAACTTTTTCTTCAAGTGGGTAAGTCCAGGCGACAGAGACTGAATCTATACTGCAGCTTGAGTACAGAACAATATCATCCAATCTGCAGGGCTCTGTGCCATCCCAGTGAAGCACCATCAAATAAATGAAAGGAGTAAAACTGTTCCAGCGCAAGCTGATGACCCTGCAAGACGCTGGGCTGAATGCTATGGACAGCACAGGTCTGTGATAGCTCTGAGATCTCCACATTGCCCCTGGTTGTACTGCACAGGCACACGCTAAATCTGGCAAAGCTTACAAACCTTTCTCAAAGCTCATCCGCAAACAAACTGTGGTATAGTTGTGGTAGTGTCTTCTACCTGCCAGATTTGTAGGAAACAGAACTACTAAGACTGATGCACTGAAGAAGTGGTTTGCACAAACCGTCACCACCCCACTTTAAAATCTAGGATGGTTTAGATGAGTTTGCATCAAGTCTGTTTGAGGCCAAAGACTCAGATCTGATGTTCAGGCACTAACTCCATGCTGTGCAGCTGGACATAGGCAATCTTGGAAGCTGGTGCCAGGGTCAAAGCCTACTTCAATCCAATGGAATCAGCGCTGTCAAATCTAGACTAAGATGCAAAGATGTGTATAAGAACTTGCTTACCAACACATGTCAACTCTGGAGCAAACAAGTAATGCCGCATTTAAGCAGCTGGCACATCAAGGTGAGCCTTAAGTGGAGCAATATAAAGAAAAATGGAACTGTAGTTACAATATTACAGTCCGCTGTGTTTTTACTGATTTATACTCTTTTTTTCAGCAGCTAGTCTATTATAAAGATCGAACTAAACCCATCTGAATGTGATAAGCATGTTCAAGTGATGCTGACTTGTTTGCGTACAAGTGTTCTGAAGAACTGACAACGCTCTGTTGCTGCCCTGTCTGTTATGTTCAAATTCTACATTATTCATCATCTGATGGAACAAACTGACACAACCTTTTTGCAAACATTTAGACTTTAAAAAACTAGATTAAAATCTGAAATGCCAGGTGAGGTCACAGATTGATCCTCGCCACTTTTTGTGCATCCAAGATGAACAGAGACTGCTGCTGAATTAAACAGGTACAGAAGCACTACTGAGAGGCCTTGAGTGGGGGCTTGTATCGTCGTCAGAGCTGTGCCACAAGGGTGTTGCAGTCACTGAAAATGTCTCACAGGATCATCATATTGATCAGTGTTCTGCTGAGAAGGGACAGTGAAATATCTGATCTTGGAGAAACCATTTTTTTTACACTTTTCAGGATGAGTCTGATGCTTTTCTAACTTTGGACTTAACCTTTCACAATATTCATATGTTATTCTAGAAGATGGATCTGTATTCACTATTTCGGTTCATTTAAGCATTTGTTTCTTACCATTTCCTTCAAATTTAAGCATGTTGTGTCGAATAAATTCACACACTGATGACTGGTAATCACTAAACAATAACCACTTGTTTGCAGTATTGATCTGCAGCTTCCCCTATTTCTACATCTGAAATGAAAATCAACTACCTCTTACTACTGAAAAGATGAACTAGACAGCTTGAGCAGGTGCACATTATCAAACATTTTGACCAACTTGCCTGGAATGCCTATTACTGGGCTTCAGCACTTATCCTTAGCAGATAATGATCCTATGGACTCCCATTTTCTTCACCAAAAAAAGAGATAGTTTTACCCTGTAGCCAGATGTCCCTTTAACGCCACACCACCTGTCTTAAAATCATCACTAGTTGTTTGCCCTCCTAAGAATAGGTCATTAATTCTTCTTTGTTCCCTGTTGTATCTCAATGGGCATAAGAAAAATCTTGGTAGCGTCATAATTTCCTCTTCACTTTCTGAACAGTAACAGTTCTTATACACAGCTTTAAATCAAAATATGAAATGTCACGTTCATTCACACAATTCCATAATGACATAACAGTCCAAATAAGAAACAAAATTTTAAAATACCTAGCCTCCTGAATATATTCTCTTTCACTATACTTCTTCCTACCCACAAAATTTCTTCTTTCACAGACCCTCTCCAAAAGACAATAATACCAATACACATAAATATTTATAGGTAAATAATATTTATATCATGATTTGTACTTATATTGCTAGATATACTATTATTTAATTTACAAAATACATTAATTTTCTGTATCACATACTAATATATACAATCATTATATGATGCATTTGTGATACCGATAATCCAATGCATTATGGCTAATTAATAGGTAAAATATTTGTTATATTTCGTATTTGTGAATTGTATTTTGACTGTCTGAGGTTAGGGTGGACAAAATCCTGAGCTAAACAAATATTTAAAGTAATAAACAATATTTAGTTATTAGACAAGAAAAATAATTCACAAATATCACTAAAATGACATGAAGCCAAACTCCCTCTCCCTATTTGCAAACATCCTATAGATTAAAATACAAGATATACTGTGAATAACTGCGTATCTATAACACAGAATAAAAATGAATGCACAACCAAAACACAAAAATGCTCAACAATAATTGCTGTATAGTGTCACACATAATATCATTTTCCATCCTTCAAAGCCAGTACTAATTAGAATATTAGGTTGCAAGGCTGGATTTACAGACAGTCAATAGCATGTTCTCTCATTCCATTGAATAACCTTGTATTCAGATCATTTTCTGTGAGACATCTGCTAGATATCCTTCTGCAACAACTGTTTCAAGAAATGAAATCAAAATCCTCCTTAAAAACATACCTTTTTAGAAAAAAAACCCAAGGTAACATCTCATTAAGAAGTTACTATACCTTTAATTAACATGAGATACTATAAACAAAACAAAAAAGCTCAATACGTATCAGTTAAAGCAAGTATAATGTATTTTAATGAGTTTAATCTCAAAAAGTGCATCTAAGTAGGCCAAAAGAAATGCCCCTTCTCCCATTCACTTTTTTCCTTTCTTGCATTTTTTAAAAATCTGCCATTAAGCATACATTATCATAAGGCATTTCTGAATTGCACATAGATTTTACATGACATAAAATAAAGCCAGCAACATGTGAGATGTGACCAACTGCTAGAACACAATGGTTAAACAAGCTCTGTTTTTTAACCTTTCTTTTCTATCGCCTAGTTATAAAAACAGACAAAGCACTGATGCACCTCAAGGAAATGTTTGGATTTGATTAAGCATGGCTTGCAAATTACTTTGGAGAACCTAAACTGAAGTGGCCTATAAAACTCATAATATCCATAGAAAACACACATTCTTATGCCACCTTATGCAGCCCTGCATCATGCCTGTCTAGATAAGCAGGTGACGTTGCCAGCAGTTTACTGTTCATACAGACAGAAGCACCGGGAGAGGAAAAAAAAATCCACAAAAGAAACAAACAAAAAACCTTTGGAAAAGGCTTGTTCAGAGATTCAAGCTTCACTTAACAAATGATTTGCATTTAAGGATGATTTAACATGCTTTTACTGTCAATTTATAACTAGCTATTTCTAGGTAAACCACATCTGAATTTTCTTCAGAGGTCATAAGTATGCATTTTCAAGTTTAAGCTTTGCTAATTCATCACACAAAGTACCTGTACTTCTGAATGGCAAATGAATACTTGGGATCTAGGACACAGTGGGCTATGATTTTCTGACCAAAGCAGGCCCAGGATTATCCAAAGTTTAGATGAGAGTGAGTCAAGGAAAATGCCTGGCCCATACAACACTGGGAATTTCTCCCATCTAAATCAGAGTATCAGGATATTACCAGGGGGCTAAAGAGAGACAGCACTGAAAGTTGTACAGCTGTCCAAGTATCCAAACCAAGGCTTTATCGATTCTTCCTTAGTTTTCAGTAATGATAGCACAGGAGCCCCCCTCCTTAAATTTCATATCTAGTCATCACACTTTCCCTTCTGCTTAACTTTCTTTTTGTGGTTTAAAATGTGTATTCTCTGGTCTGTCTGTTGTTTAGTATTGATGTATGCTGACAAATGACCACTTACCATATTCTGCAGAGGACAGCATTTTAACAGTGGATGGAATTAACCCTGTTCTCTTGTACAGTATTTAGGGACGTAAGGAAGGAGAAATGGGATTTGATATATTTGTTATTTCCTTTTATTTTTGAGGCAAAGCATAACAGGTTTTAATTTGTAAAAAAATATAAAAATTATCATGGGAAAAAGAACAATTTGTATTTATAAAATATTTACAAAAATATGTATATACTTTATACAAGAAAGTATATTGGCTCCTCAGGACAGAAGACAGTAGGATGATGAACTGTCACTGCAGCATCAATATTCATTAACCATACAGTAGCTTTTTGCTATTCATTCAAAACAAGTAAGAACACAGAAAGAGATAATGAATATCTAAGTGCAAGAAAAAAGCAGCAGGGTAAAGGAAATGCTAAAAGAAAAAGTCCTACTGGAGAAGTTTCATATGCTTACAAAGATGACAAAAAGAATGATCTGAGCTGTATCTTTTCTGTAACTTGGAGCTGTGATAACTTGAAAAATTTTCAAGATGTCAACTGCTGGCAGAGGCTTCCTCCTCCTCAGTGGTAAGGAGGTCAGCTCTACCTTGTGAAAGGAAAAATGGATTTTTGTGTAATGAAGCAAACACCGCATTCATCAACCATTTAAATCAAGTCTTCCATTCAAAAACTATTGATTTTAAAGCCTCTGTTAGCCAAAAGTGCACAGGCTCTTAAATGTTTTGAGAATCTTAAAGGGCAACATGGAAAAAGGTCGATAAAAAATAATCCCTTTATGTGGTTTGTATTTTGAAAGTTCCTACAACAAAATTAATAAAGTTTTGGGGTGGTTTTTTTGTTTTTACTTTATATATTGGTGGATTATTCAGACTCAGTATTATATGCTAGAGACTTTGAGAAAACAAATGAACATATTATACATGACCTATTAAATTTCAGAGAGAAACTTAAAAAAGGGAAGAAAACATCATCATCTGTAGAGAAAAACACAAGCCATTCCATAGCAAGGTCATTATGCCATAGGAAGCTCCTTGATCATGAGTTGCCTTCTAAACACAGCTAAGAGAGAAGCTTTGAAAATATGCAAAACCTGCCTGAAGTCCCTCTTCGGGTTCCAGCTCTTCAGAAAAAGAGATTATGTCCCCCTTTGTCACAGACCAGGCTTTTGTCTGAAAACTATCTAGAGACGTTGTGATTCCCAAAGATCGCATCTTGGTATCAGGTCGCCCTTATGAAATGGTGTGTCCTGTCACCTTGGGCTCCCTGGCTTTGTTGTGGCCATTTCTGCAGCACAAGACCCCAGCCACCCCAGCCCCTCAGGCAGGATGGTCCGAGCCAGCCTCAGCACCATCCTGCCACCTCTGAGGACCCCACAACAATCATTACATTATCAAAGATTTTAGAGTAAGCGGAGGTTCTGCTTCTCTGGATGTGATGAGAGCTTTTCTATCCTCATCAAATATTACATGTACATTCCCATAATGAATTTTGCTTGACAGCCAGCTTTCCTAGTAAGATCAACATTATCACCCAGGATTCATCACTCCTTTCACATGCTAGGTAGGAGGAACTGTGCGCTTTTTTCAATTGAAATACAACTCCTGTTTAATAGCTACATGTCTATCTAAAATTACTATTACTTACAAATGCTCTGTACTTCCATTAAATGTAGAGTTTTGGAGGAAAAGCGTTAAAGTCTGGTGATGTAAATAAGACACAAAGAAAGGAAATGCTCCAAAAGAAGGAGAGAAATTGGTGCCTGTTTCACTTACCATTTTCTCCAGCAGGTACTGTTACAGGATGTGTTGGCACAGTATCAGAATTCACTTTTCCATTCTCAAATGTATCATTTTCAGTTTGCTGCAACTGCCAGTTGAGGCCAAACAGATGCATTGCTGGTGGTAAAGGATACAGGTTATTTGATGCTCTTAGCCACAATGACAAATTGCACAAATAACGGCTTTCCACGCTTTGCAGCGGAATAGCAACTCATACATTAAAAAATTAAATTACAGGAACAAGCATTCACAGACTAATAGTTCAACTTAGCAATGGCACTAAGCAATTACTACCACTGTCCTTTAATGATACAGTGCTTTCGGTGAACGCAGTTGACAGAAAGCTCACCAGTCTCATTTTGAGTCTTTTA
Organism: Ciconia boyciana; assembly: GCF_034638445.1. Lineage (NCBI taxonomy): Eukaryota > Metazoa > Chordata > Aves > Ciconiiformes > Ciconiidae > Ciconia > Ciconia boyciana. The sequence continues at coordinate 37,869,402 of NC_132938.1, forward strand.
CTGGTCCCAAATCAATGTTCAAAAGGATAGGCAGTAATTATGTCCTTTTCTCTTTTTTCATTTTTGATCCTTCTGAAGAGACAAATCATTTAAATGAGCTCCTAAATGACCTACTAAAATAAACGATTTCACCAGCAGATGGATCTGTTCTGGTTAGCCAGAAAGGGAAAAGACATAACACAAGAGGAGAGGAAGGAGGGTGCTGTGGGTGTTGCAGGGCTAACCTAAGACATGAACATTCCTTTTCATGCTGTCACCAACACCCTGAGCAACCTCCAGTTACGTGCCCATTCCCCACACAATTCTACAGAATGAGGCCAAGACCATTAGCAGAGCTGGAGACACTGGGGCACTTTGCTCTGATAATGATAATGCATAAGCTAGGTTTTGGAACTACTTAATTCCCCACAACCATGTTTATTAGAAAGGTGATACCATGTTAAAAAGTTTAGCTAATTATGAAATCAAAGTCAGCCTTCCCTGGTGTTAGGGGGAACTACTTAAGGAACCTTGATATCACCAGGGATTAATGAATGAACACCCCGTCTAAACTTTTAGAGCAAAAATGTTGAAAAATAAAATCACCTTAATGCTATACTGTGATACACATAACATATGCAATTTCTTGCTATCTGTGGTGTATTTCCTTCTCTTCCAATAACTCTATGATACCAACATAATTAATTTTATTGTAATTACTCTAATTTGCATTTGGTATATCATGGGTTTGCTCATTCTATGACAGCAGTTACCTCCAAAGCTAAAATAGTCTTTCAGTGCTACTGGGGAATAAAAATACACTCGAAAAAAGTTCTGTAATAATGTATTTTAACTATTAGTGCAAAATATAAGGAAGATAATTCACTGTATCTTGTTGCTTCTGCTCCTTCTGTCTCTGAAACAGATCACTGCTATAGTCAATGTTATTAATTTATTCATTCCTTCTATCCAAATGACAAACAATTCTTCATCCCTTTTGGTTTCATCTCTGATCTTTCAATCTCTCTGTATTGACCATGGCAACCCTTACTTAAGACGAACAGGCATCAGTGGAAGTTTACTCAGGGAGACAGTGAACACTGCAGAATTAAGACCTTCTCTGCCAGGTCTTTGCCTTAAACCTTCCCCCTTACCATCAACAAAACAAAAAACCAGAATGCGACCAAAGACCTATTACTGAATGTTTCAAAGACTGAAATCCTCACTACAGATGACATATTCTCTTTGTTCCAAGTCTCTGCCTCTACTACTACTCTTCTTTCTCAGACCTTAAATTGCCTGTCAAAGCCTGATAATGTAGAATGTTCCTTGACCCTAAAACCTTATTTCTTTTTCCCCCTCTCATCTCTTGTTAAACCATAAATCTGACCACCACCATTTTTGGCACATCACTAGAATTAGCCATTATTATTTTGGCCCCACCTCAGCTGAAATTCTTATTTATGTATTAATCATCTGATGATTGTATCTGTTTTAATATATTTCATTAAAGTCCCTCGGGTCAAACTCTACTATCAGTTATACTAGTTCACCTCACTGGCAGCAATGAAAAACTGCAAATAGCTGAATATTTCATGATTCAAACCCAGTACATTTCTTGTCTTCAGTCTGGAGGTCTAAATCACCTCTCCTAACTTTGCTGGCTTCTTATCACTTTTAATGATCTTCAGGAGAAAAAAAAGAAAGTGACATTAATTTTGTAACTCCAGAAGTGCATCCCTTCCAAACCCATGAGCTTAGAACATCATTAACAGCTCTGTCTGGTGGTGCTATGTAGATGCCCTGTGCCTCCTCATGCTCCACTGGGAGATCAGAAGGGGAAGCTCTGACATGACCTTCTAGCTTTTCCCTCATAATTCAAACCAGCTGGAATTTGAAGTCTTCAAAGGCAAGGACTGTGGGATCTATATTGATTACATCTCAAAGAACCATAGTTACTACAAGGTAAGTGACAATTACCTTTTCTTTGTGTTTGTACTGATGTGAGTCCCACTGTAGATCACTGTCAAAGATGGTGAGTAATAGTTCTTTCCCTCAAAAATAGTATTGCTCTCTCAACTTTGACACTGAACTAGCACCAAGTTCAATAAACAATGCTTAATAAAAATGAACAGATGGATACATGCAGCTGTTTCACAGATTGTGATTATCAGAATATTTTTGAAGCAGACCAAAAATGTTGCTTGACAACTCCAATGACAACCCAAAACTTACAGTGTGTACTGATACACTAAATAATTCAACTATGTAATCTCTCTGAGACAGCACTATGGAATTTAGAGAATTTTCCTTTCACTACAAACATATGAGAACAACATGAAAGAATTAAGCTTGTTGATACAGGATCAAAATACAAGGCACAATTTCCTTAGAGATGGGGAACTTGAAGAATATGGTAAACTGACTGAATAAGACAAGTTCAGGCACTATTTTGTCGATTAAGATTGGTCTCTTCTCAGCCAGCCATCTATATAAAAGCAAACTTTAAGCCCTTATCAGTGCTATAAGAAGAGCAAGGCACCTGTTAAAAATTCTTGATGCCCCCAGCAGTCTGATAAGCAGGACCTGGTACTGGTAACTGCACACTGAGAGCACACCTCAGCGAGGGGTCTGAGACCTTCAAGTCAAATGTTATGAACTAGTTCTGAATTTCCAGAGGAGGAATGATGTAGGCAGACTGCGGTGGTGTATATGTTTGTTTGATTTCCTCAGGTCTAGAAAAGGATGAAGACTTTCTTCCACCTTCGGGATGGGGATGTAAGAGTTCAATCCCCTTCTCTGTTTCTATTATGTTCAGAGAAATGGTAGGTTTACTTCTTTCTATAAAGAATTTAATATAGGAAGCAAAATTAAAGCAAAAACATACAACGCAAAATATATTTGTCTATTCTCAGCTGCTGTTTTAGTCCCAGACCTAATGTAAAGCAGTTTCTTGATTTTTTGATTGGATATTGCCTGTCAGGTCTGGTTTATTCCCATTCAATTTGGCATTTATTTGGTGTTAGACAATGACAATGAAGACAAGAGACCCTTCCTAGAATAACTAGTTCTGAGTCTGCCAAATCTATGAGGGTACTAACACTGGAACAACTTTCAATACTGGCATATCTTTGATGGCAGCAAGGACTTGTCTGAGAATGCCAGATGCCTCTAATCAGAAAGCATGCAGCTTGTGATGGTTGTGGTCATGGACCACAACAACTCAATCCAAACAACCCACAGCTGCAAGCATGGATGAGCCCTCAGGGGATGGGAGAAAAGACGGCTTGTCACAATTCCAAATGTGCCCACAAACTGTAACAAAAGCCTCCTTTTACTTGTATCAAGACTGGGATGATTGCCCCCATCGTGGAACAGCATGACTTTTTAAGCAGAGAAACAGATGATGATATCCTGTGCCTATTCTGCTGTTTCAGTCCCCATCTCTATTCTGCAAAGTAATCTCTAGCTACCAACAGATCTTCTTCACTTGCTGGAGTTATGATAGCATTTTACCTTGGGACTGACAGACTTGTGTAAGGTGGTATTTGCACTGCTACTTGCCAAATTATCAGCATTACGGCCAGCCTTTAGAGTGCGGTGATAGTTTAAATGGTGAGGACTCCATTCCCTCTAACAGAGTGGGAAGGAGAGGCAGCAGAGAGGAAAAAGTCCTCTAGGATCTGTGCTGCTCTTGGCATGAACACAGCACCGGTGTCTGGGTAGTGCTGGTGGATATGGCTGAATTCTCCAGAACAAACCTCAAACATACAAACAGTAACCAAACTAACAGTTGGGCTTTTGCCTACTCCCTTTATGTTTCTGCAAAGCAGAACACACCAAATGGACTGGGATATTCAAAAGATTCAGAGCTCAGATTAAAGGATTGCATTTATACCTACAGTAGCATTGACGTTAACACAAAAATGCTATCATTTGTTACAGGCTATCAGGTAATCTTACCATCTGTCCCACACAGTTCACTGAAGGGTTTCTGAACCACTTTAAACTGCTTTTTCAAGCTTTGCTGATCTTACCTTTCAGTCTATAATTGAGGTCTAGTTATTTTGGTTTGTAATCAATCTACAAGGCCTTCATTTCCATTCAGTAATTAAAATAGCAACTAGGAATCTATTTCACAGCAAACACTTGAAAAAATATTATGACTACTTTACACTGTGTAAAACATTTTACCTGCTTCAGGAAGAAGTTGCTGCTATCAAGGCCCTTTCATTCTTTTAATGTTGCCAGCCCATTTGGCTTCCATGCTCCTTTCTCAAGCTAGTATTGCTGTGCTTTATGCACTCTCTTTACAAGGAACTTGTTCTTGAGCAAACATACTGTATTATCACTTCAAAACCCTCTTCAAGACTTTCTTCAGCAAGCCAAAAAGAAATCAGTCCCTTTATTAGTAGGTGGTAAGAGAGACGGATAATTTATGTAACTACGTGGCAGAACTAGAACTGTGAGAGCTGACAACTACCTGCTGCATTTGACTGGGGAGTGCTTTCCCTTCGCTGCCTCGCTCGCTAGCTCAAAGCTCTCTTCTGCCAAAGTTATGAGAGGCACAAAAAAGAATTGTAACAGAAAACCAATTTACGTAGCTGTTTCTCCATTTAGCAAAAACTGGGCTTGTCTGGATTTTTTTCTTCTCCTCATACGCTTGAATGGTAAGAGGATAGGGACAGCTAGTTGATAAAGAAATTAGACAGGTGTTAGCATCCTCCAGTATCCAGGATGTAGCTCTGAACAGAAAACAAAGTTTGGACACAGATGTGAGTATACATACAATGCTGGGGTTTATGATTGCTATCAGAAAGAAATAATTTTTTTTTTCTTTGTAGGAAAGAGTAGCAATATGCAGTAAAAACCAGAGAAACTCATTTATTGTTCTGGTCAAAATTCAAGGGTGTCTCTATCGTAACTCACCAGGATCAACCACATCTTTTTTTCAAGTACAGTAAGAGACAAATAGGCTCACATGAAAAACAAAGGGCATAGCAAACACCCTATGAGCTGTGCAAGTGAAAGCATTAAAGATGCAAGTGATAAGGATGAACAAACAAAACCACATGCATATAAGCAGAGGCTTTATTCACAGAAGTAGCCCTACAGTAACAGGAGGGGTAACTGAAGTTTGAGTCTGAAGTCTCTGAAGTACTGGTTACAAGTGCCAGTAATTCAACAGCTTCCATTTTGAATTTGGTAAACTTGTTTTTGCAGTGAAAGAACTCTAAAAGTGACACTGCATTTCAGGGGAACAAGAATTCACAGATAGGAGGATTCTTTTAAGTAAAGAGAAGCAGAAACAGAGTTGCCTGAATTGGGAAATGGACTTCCAATGCTTCTCCAGCTCTTCTTAGAATAATGACAGATGAAAAATTAACACTAGACAGAAGAAAGAAAAAGCACTGGCTATCTCTAAGTAGCAAGCATCTCCCCAAGACCTCTGGAGATAAGGCGTATGGCGTGTGTTCTATAAACATAAAGAAGTAGACACTGTGGGGAAATTGGCAAGAGGCACTGAATGATGTCGGCGACCCTCCTTCCTTTCTCCCATGCGTTTTACAAGGTATGGTAATCAACTCTTATTATTCATGAAGCTGTGCTTGAAGATGAGCTTCTTGCTAAGATATTGAACTCATCTTCCAGGACTGCTACTGCTACATATTTCTGGGCGCTGGTGCTTTCAAACCACAATTTACAAAATTGCTTCCCCAGAATTAATAGAATAATATATATGCACACTTGCACATAAGGAAAAGTGAATATCATTTATATTTAAAGCAATGCAAAAAGATTATAATTTAAACTAAGCAAATTGCAATTATTGCTCAATCTTGTTGAAGGATTATCTTCTAGTTCATCTCCCTGTTGGCAATACATTTTCAAATGAAATATTTGAACACTGAAGTGGTTTTTAAAATTATCTCCCATATATTTTTCTTGCAGCTATAATTAGAATCTAAACCTATTTTATTCTGAAGGACCTGGAGTGGACCAGAAGATGTGCAAATCAACTCTCAGTGATTTGCATTCATTTGCTTTTTTCTAAGATAATAGGATGCCTTGGATGTTGCTGCAGATCAAATAGTGAATTAAAAATAGTTAATTAAAATTTTAAATAAAGTGAATTAAAAGTTACAAAGACAAGTTCTTTATTTATTACTGTTTTTCTCAAATCAACAAAAAGCCTGTTACTTCTAAATTTAAAATAACTTGAAAGTACAGGCTTTTGAGCATCTTCAAAAGATTAGCCACCAGGAGCATCATATAAAAGTTTCTGAACGTACATTCTGAATGTAAAACATTTCAGTATAGCATTATATGAAAAACTTAGTGATACCTATCCAGTTCAACACAGTAACTGAAAAAGTGTGGTCTCCTTCCTTCTATCCTGAACTGTTGAATGGGTCCATTGATTTTACTGTTTCACCTGCAAAAAACCCCAACCTTTCTACTCTATTCCTCATTTTCTCTTGGAACCTTTTAACAAAGAATTTGCAAAACACTTCAGAAAAAATTGCCTAGAAAAAATATAGCAACAAAGATATATCAGCTATCTACTATGGATAAACTTACTTTCTTTGACCACTAATCAAAGATGATTATATGCCATTTTAAAGCATTGTTGCATTTGAACTGTTAAGAAAGATGTGTGGTAGTCTCGGTGTAACTGTTTTTACTACTTTCACCCAAAAATGGAACATTTATTCCTCTGAAAACTTGTATGGCTAGATGTCTCATTTTAGTTGTCGAGCCAGGGACTTTTATATAACAATGGTCTAATTCTGTCAACAGCATTATGTGAGACACATTCAAAGCTTAAGGGAGAATCCAGATGTCTTAAAACAGAAACAAAGATCATTATTCAGTAGCCTCTTATTTAAATAAGATGTATCTGTTATGCCTTGTTTCAGATTTAGTATTATCTTGGGCTTTCTCCTGAACATAGCTTATTTTTTTCAGATAATGTTGTTCATAGTTAACAAGATGGTGAAAAATCATTACAGGTACAGAAAAGATGGGGAAGTGCATATTAGATTGCTGACTCCTTTGAGACAAGGGTTGTTTTGTCTCTTATAGTTCATACAAAGGCATGAAAAACATTCCATAAATTTTGGGTTTCTATCTAATAAAGTCATAATCAATGATTTTGTTGTCAAGTATTGTGGGGGAGAAAAAAAATTTCCCCTGATTTACGCTTTTCAAGACTGGGTTAAGACTGCAGGATAATTACTTCTCTGTATTCCTTCAGGCATTTCTTTACTCTCTTCCTTCTCGATCTTTAACTCCTTCTCTTTCCTCCCTTAAACTCGCTTTCTGGAAAACAGCTGAGGCTCAGGTTTGTGCTTATCTATTTTAGTTTTCTTCCACAACTCCAACAGAAGTCTTGCTCAGGGCGACATCCTTTAGATCGCAGCCCTCATAAAACAGAAGTGTTAAGAAAAGCAATGCTGATGTAACGTCTCAAAACTCATTGGAAACATCTTTCTTAGGTAAGAGCATCAATGAACGGGTCCAACCATTTTTATAGTTCAAAGGCCTTATTTACTAACCCCCCCCTCCCCAAACCCAACAAAACCCCACAAATCTCTTGAGGGATATAATAATAATGAAATGGCACTATATGATCATGCATAACCTATTTGCATGTTGATGGCATAGAGAAGTGCAGTCTGATGAAAAGATTTAAGAACCAAAGGAAAAAGAAACAGGGCCCAATTAATGTGATGTTCAAAGGACACACCGAGCTGGGATTTTATAGTATATAGTGAAATACTTGTGTTGCATATTTCCATCTCATGACTGGCTAACAAAGATCAAAGCTTTTTTATTCCATATTAAGAATGACAGAATATTACAGCAAACATGCAATAAGGAGAAATGTAATAAGCTTTAATAAAAGATGATAATAAGGTTTGATAAGAACTTTTGGAATGTCACCAAATCTGGAATGTAAGATGAAAGCATCTGCATGTAGAGATTGTAGTATGTTATTTGGAACCCCACAGAGCTAAACTGTGATTAGAACTACATATTTTTCCATAAATTAGCTTTTGTTTTGAATTTCCTGCTGAGATCACATGCAAGTTGATTGAATGTGCAAGTCAATATATAGGTTTTCTAATCCTTTGCTGTTTGTTAGGCTTCATGATATCACGATTACAGTGGTCCACTTGTAGATCAAAGGTACGTGATTGAGGTCAAAACAAAATAACCCATAACCTCTTTACAAAACTTCTTCATGGTGATTTAGATCTATCCATGATAATTACCACTCACGTACCTGAACTGTGCAATTATGTAGATGCATAAACCAACCACTACATGCAGATTAACTTGCAAAACCACAGAATTTCCACTTACTTCCATATTTAAAAACAGAATGGACATGCTGAGTTCACTATCAAAGAGGCCTTTTTACACAACTCTACCTTACCTATAAACATGTAAGCCATTAGCTATCTGCATAAGCAATCTTGTGCAAATCCTTGGTTCAAAAAACCAAGGTTTGAGTCAGCTCAGTGATTGCAGTCATCCCCCTACTGAAACCTCTCCACCACCCTCTGCTTTAGCTCAGTTCCTCACAGGGACATAGTTCCTCACTACATCACCAGGAATCATGACTGCCTAAGCAGCTGTGTGTCTGCACCAGAGACACACAGGAGGGACTGGCTACTAGATGGAGCATTCTGTAGTATACAGTCATTAATGTGTTTTATGTGCATTCAATAACACACCCTGTTCCTCCAGAGGCCTCACTAAAGTGAGACGTGGCTTTTATGAAACTATTCCTGTGAGCAAAGATATACTGTAGGTACATGAAAAATACTACTAATAAAAAGCAAACAGAAATAATAATTTATCATATATGATTTATGAAAGGAACCTACCACACAAAGACAATCTTACTGTTAATTGTTTGTAAGGCCAGTGATTTGTTGCTTGCAAGCCAGTTTGTAAGCCACTTTGTATTTTTTAAGTGTTATGTAAGCCTTGGGAAAAACAAGTTAGGATTACAGTTTCACATTGATTTTTCCCCCTTAAAATAAAATCAGACATGACATTGAACTATAAAATCTTACAGGTTATATTAAGAATAGGCAGTCTCAGCTCTAAAGTAGCAGTCACTTACAAAATTGATGGAGAAAACCAACTACTCCTTTTACTGTGTGAAAGTAATAAGGACGTGTTTTAAAATTATCCTCTAGCTTTGGCTGCAGCTGAATTGAAATAACAAGAAGGATTGTATCTCTCTTTTTCAAACATGTAGATACCTGCATATCATGACCTCTACTTGAGATTACTAACACGAGAGAGACAGAAAAGAAGCTGCTGGGGACCAAAAATCTGGCAAGTAAGTTGAAAACATAAAGAACTATTCCTTGGCAGTGTGAAAAGATTTGGAGCAAGTCAAATGAGGACTCACTGTCCAGCAAAAATGCCTTAATGAAAACTGGTGTGAAACTTGGCATTTCGAAGATGAAAGAGAAGATCAAACAACAGATGAGTTTGGAGCTTTCACAAGTGAAGATAAATTTATTGTACCCAGTTATTGTGTTACACCTTGTGAAACTCATGTAAATTAGTAGTTAGCAAAGGGTGTTAAATCTATGCAGCTGGTTGTTGTTTCAGAGTTTTTGATGAGTATTATTGAAATAAAAATACTACTTTTCCTGTACCAGAGTAATGGTAACTTAGAAGTATTTTTCAATAAAAACCACAGGAAATGTATCTTCTTCACTTAAAGGTTTGTGGAGCTAGCTAATTTTCCAAACGGCTGATATTAATTTACAATACCTACACCCCCATATTATTCCTTCTATAGAGTTATTAAAAGAGATGCTTTTGTGTGATCCTATTTCATCAAATGTTGGAAAAAACACTCTGGTTTTATTTGCTTGTTTTTATTATTGAGGAAAATCGAGCATTTCAAATGCAAATGTCCACATCATCTAAACAGTTGTAGCACATTTGTTCTTCCTGGATTATAAAACTACAAATGCTGTTATAGGTGATGATTCCTAAGAGATAGCTTTTTTTTTTTGTTTTTGTGAATAAAGTTGTCTGAAATGGCATCCATGTGAAAATGAAGGATCTCATATTTAAAGATTCCTGTCTACTTCAGAGGACACCTAACTTTGATCCATAATTAATCACTGCAGTGGGGTAATTACACCTATAGAAAACCCATGTGTTCTTGCGATCTCAGTCATAAATGTAACATCAAATGATATCGCTTACAGAAAGTTTGGACACATGTACTTGACCTTTTTATTCCAAAGTGCTTGTGTATGGAGAGGTTTACAAAAGTCTCATCTAAATCAGACATTTTTAACAGCATGAATTTTTTTAAGCATTCAAAAAGAGACGAAGCAGTTTTCTTCATAGAAAAGATTCAAGAAAAGATTGCAATTTACAGAAAAGATGCAATTTATAAAAGATGCAATTTATACACAAAACTACCAGTTTTAATACATGTATTATAATTCACATATCACATCAGACAGCACATCTCTAAGGGCTGTCTTCTTTCTTCACAGACACGAGTTAGAAATTAATGGAAACTACCAGCAAAGAAGAGAAGACTGTAATCCTATGTCCACAACAACTTGAGTAATCACCTGAGTAATTTCACTTCTGCTTTACAAAATCTCTTAAACATAAGCATACATTTGAAGTATTACATATGCTTACACACTATGAAAATACACTACACATTTACCTCAATTGGTAAAATAGGAACTACATCTCTAAATTGCTCTAAGCTTGCTATTTATCCAAAAAAAGTAGCTGGTGTAATTTAACTTCATTTCTCATTAGATTGAAAAAGTGATACTATTTGGGGGTCTGCCAGAAGATTACAGGAGGAGCGCAGAAGGGCCCACATCTCTACCTAACGTGCTTGCAAGAGATTTCACTATTCCTGAAATACCATCATATTGCATCACAGTATGATGGCAGAATGACACAGTGTGGAACCTATGGACAATGGCATCATGTCTTCTTGCCGTTTATTACTACACCTGTTATATTGCCAGGATTACTGAGTTTCAATTTGCTCCACTGGGCAAAAGTGGAAGGGTGACAGGACTATTGCCAAAAACCTTGTGATAAATCTTAATTAGAATACAAGCCTTTTTCGGAGCAGAGGTGGGGTATGCTCCTTGACAGATTAGCTTTTTTAATCCCTTGAAATCTTGTCAAGTCTCTTTTAACCTCCTGACTGCCAATTACATGTTCCTACATCCTTCTGTGTGAGGATTATCTTTCTCAATGAATGTTTTACTCTCAGTGCCACTAACAATAATAGCATGTGACATCCACAACACCAATCAAATATTAATACCGTACATTCCTGAAATAGTAAATATTATATTATGCTTTGCATTTAGCTTGAAACAACAAGATCTTTGCTTAAAAAACATCAGCTAAAGGCATTATCCATAATGGTATTCTTGCAAAAGACAAGAAAGTGTATTTAATGTTCATGGTTGAAGACACAGATGTTCAACATGTTTAGATTTTGTACCATTTCAATGAAAGACGTTAAAAACATTTTCAGCCCAATTCAGCCCAATGATGTGGTGAAGCATAACAACTTCATTTTCTGACTAGACATTCTCTCTCTCTCTCCCAGTTTTGAAAGAATGTGGTAAACATAAGAAACTACATTATTGTTTACAAAATAGTTCCACATTAATGAGGCACGATGAGCTCATCAGCAATGCTGTGAATACTGCATGAAACTCAGACATCTAAAAGTCATGGCTATGGGATAAGGAAAATAAATTTATGTCCTGTTAGACATAGCTGAAAATATCTGCCATGCAGAAAGTCATGGGAGTACTAGCTGTAATATTAAGCTTCATGTTAAAGCATAAAAACTGCATGGACAGTCACATGTGTATCTGGATATTGCCATTTACAAAGAACATGTCAGAAATGACTGAAAGGAGTTGCCTGAACCGATGTTAGTAAGGCATGGCCTACAAATACCAATTATCTGGCTTTTATAGTTCTGGTTTTAAAGATTATGAAGTACTGAAATGGAACTAGGAGACTGGTACTTCAGACTTCAAGGACCTTCCTAAGGTCCATTCAGGATGCTAAAATCCTTTAGAAATTTCAGGAGATGGCTTCTACCTGCTAAATAATTGTGCTGTACTGCATTCACCAGGTATATGACCACACACTGAAGGCCCAACTGAAGAGACTACACACCCTTTGGTCCTGCCTTGTAGTCAGACCACGTACCTGCTCTTCTGTCAGAGAAGAGCAACACGTGGCACTGATGTCTAAAACAACAGGCAAGCAGATTTTGACAGGTGCAGAGCAGAGCCACACACGCTGGAGAGGCAGAGCCCTCCACACGGCGTTGCCATCAGAGGCAGCCAGCTGCTGGCTGCCCATGACATTCGGAGCTGAGCAAGACCTGGAAATGTCCATTCTGGACAGAAGCAAGACATCACTATGTACCTAATCCACAGCTTCTTACTTTGAGAGGCAGCCACTTCCAACTCCCACCAATCCTGAACTGATACCAGAAACCTTTAATTTGGGAAAAGAAAGGATGACAGGGAACACTGCTGCTGCCTCCAAATGCACTAGAGACACCCAGAGCCTTTCCTAAAAGCCCCATGGATTGTTAAAATGAGAAGTTGCCTGTGACTTTGCAAGGAGTGATGTACTTTCTATAGCTCTGGAGACACCGGCTCCCTTCACAGCTCCAGATATAAGCACACACTGAGCAAGAACACGAGACATTGATGTGGTTCTCCTAAGTGCTTGGTGCAATCAGACAACACTAAGAAGCCACGCTTAGATAGCTGATATGCTTTCTCAGAAAGATTCATAGAAGAGAAGTTTCCCTGCTGTAGATTTTTGGATGGTAGTTTGAATACATTGTGATATGTGGATTTGGTAAACTGTACAATCTTAGAGCACTTTCTTCAAATGATGACAGTAGACCAAGAGGAAAGGTAAAATATTTCTGATTTTTTTTTTAGAATCAGATATACAAATGTATTAGTCTACCTCAATGCCCCTAATTTGATGGAAAGAGAAATGGGGTGAGAGCATAAACCTGGCAAACTGTAAAAATCTGCCACATATCTGCAGACAGGGAACATATTTCCAACCCACACACCTCAGTGAAGCTCCAGTCATAGCTAAGGTCCCAGCACAACCTAGGGAAGCAGACAGAAATGGGGAGAGAATGCAGAAAAAGAGAAGTTCTTGATGAAGCTCTCAGTGACAATAGCATTACAATACTCAAAATTAAATGTAGGTCAAAGAGAAAAACAGTTTCTATAAACACATAATGAAACTAAAGGTGATTAATGGCAACTAAACTATATTCTCCCTCATGCCTGTTAATTACAATACCTATGCTGGGTATTGTAATAAAAAGTTCATTTAAATGGCATTATTAATTAAGTTGTTTTCCTCATTCCTGGCAGTAATTGAGCTTTACAAACAGCAGAATAATATTAACTTGCCATTGCAATCAAAAAGAAATATTACATTGTTCTTTATTGATAAAATAGATTCCTTTTGATTAGAGGTATATTTAGTCATTGCTTTAGTCACAAGAATTCATTTCTATAATTGTCATGGTTATAAGTCCATTAGTTTTGGGGAGGGTGGTTCTGCCCTACTATGACTTCTGCCACTGAGCCCAACAGGAAAGGCATCTGGTCCTCTGCAATCTGGGAATAGATGTGAATGCCAGCAGCTGTCACACTAAATCCTGAGTAATATGGGAGAACCACAGACAACAAACTTGGAAACAGCACTGGAGACATGGAAAGTTAACCTCAGTCTGCAGAAACAGACAATTTTCTGATTTTTAAGGATTACTTAAAACTCACCTGCAGGATAGTTAATTGACCCTCAGCTGTAATTTTCACACCCAGCATCATTCTGTGTCAGTCTCCTCTAATGATGAAACTTGTTTGCTATTTTTCCTGGCCACCTCCTTCTTCCCTTTCTACCTTAAAACCTCTTATCTTAAGTTGCTCTGTTATTATTCTTAATAAGTTTTTGAGACAACTCTGAGGATAGTTGTCCATTATTAGAAATCTATTAGCATATAAATTTTCAGCTTACTTTAAATATCTTGAGATGATGATAAAACAGTAACATTTTCAGATGGACAAAAAGCATGAATGCACAATATAATAACCACAGAATAAGCACAATGTATCTATTTTTATACAAATGTGGAAAATATGAATAATCTGTAATTATCAAACACGGCTTTCAAGTCTAGTATCTCTTTTCCATTCACATTTCATTTGCAATTTGCGTTATGACTGTATGGTCATCTCTGTGTCATAGCAGAACAGCAGTTTTTCTACTGTTTCTCACAGAGTGAAATACAAACTACAATATATGCTTTCCAAGAAAATGTTTCAGTTGTTAAGTCTAAATGTTAGCTTTCTTTTCTGTCCAAAATGGATTTGCTTAACTGTTCACAGCAAGCAGTAGTGATAAAAATAGTCCTGTGGCCTTTTTAATTAAATAAAATTCCTTTTTTCCTTTTTATTTTTCCCTACAGAAGAGATGTCCTTCTGTTATCACTGATATTTAAATATTTGCTTTATCACAAAGAATGGCTGGCTGGTGTATATTGTTGTCCTGACCACTGGCTGCAGAACTAAGGCTAACAAAGTGATCAATCCCAAGGTACACAGAGGGTAAAATGCTCAACATATTTGGAAGTATGACAGACTGTTGTGAAGAAGTCAGGACAGCAGAGGCCTGACTAAATAGGTCAGGTCTCACTGTGTATTCAAAGAATGTTTTATGTTAATAGAAACCTATTTAGTAGACATAAGACAACATTCATGACAGATGCATGCAATCTTTCAGCATACAACTCTTCAAGCTTGACTGAATCTGGTATTCTGTAATTCCAGCACTGACTGAGGAAAACTGCTCACCTCTTCGGTTCCAGGCACAGTGAAAATGGCACTAACCTCTTGTATTGACTTAGACAATGTCAAGATAGTGCCATTGGCAATGGACAATCAATTGCCAAAGCAATTCCTGGGGAAGAAAGAGGGGCCCCGATGTCCCCAAATTCTCATTAATTTCATCCAGTTGTTGAACCCACACTAAAGAAGAAATAATTAGTATAGTACCAGTAAGTCTGTTAATATAGCTGGTCAGTCTGTCCTATGCAACAACATATTGGAAACAACTCCTCCTGACTGATGTAGTTCTTTATAATTGAACAGTGGATTTTTCTGTTAGAAGAAAAACACACCCAAGAAGAACAAACTCCTCTCCTTAATAAAATGAAGCATCAACAGAGAATATTCCAAAAGGCAGAACTGAAGGATGGAGGTCACATAAGAAACCTTGATTTGATGCCCATGTTTGACCTAGGAGTAGCTCTACAAAACTTTCCCTTCATTCATTCACCACAAATGATGGATGCTGAATGAGGCAGTAAGCCATGGGGAGAAGAAGGACAAAGTTCTGTTTTGTCTTGCACATTGTAAAGCTGGGCTCTATTTCTGGCTCTAACTCAGACTCCTTGTACAAAGTTTGGGTAAAACTATTAATGTGTATATAGAAAGAGGTCAAACTAAGGCAACTTCATATTTCTTACTCTTTCATGGCTTAAATTTAATACTGCTCTTCCTAGCCTTCCAAACAGGGAAAAAGATTCTAAAATGTTCATGTTGGAAAAAAATTGATCGTTTTCTTCCTTGGTTGCAAATCTGATTATGGATAGCAGTTAAACAAATGAGCAGCTTGAAGAAATTCCATGTAATCTTGATCCCAAAATGAGGCAGTTTATGGTCTTTATTCCCCATCTTTTTAACCCATTATTTCAGGGAGCTTTTATTTGAATCCTTTACTCTAAACTAGAGCTATTTTTTAATTCCACTCTTCTATATGTTGCTGCACTATCTTTTAGTTCAGCACTTGCATGTTTCTGTTGCTTAATTCCTTGTTTCTCAACCATTTAACAGTAGATGAATCCCCTAAACAAAGGACCAACATTTTCCACAACTCACTTCTATTTTCTCTAAAAATTAGCAGGTCTTATTGACACCAATGGTAAACTTAAATGTTTTATACATTGCAAAATGGTTGAGAGAGACCACGAGGGCTAGAAAAGCAGGAATATGCAGGGAGGCTAGAAGTCAGACTTTCTTTCCTTTAGACTGAAATAACATTTTCAATTCCTTGTGACCCCCAAGACTGCAATAAGTGGTCTTACAATGCAGCGTTTGCTCTGGTCTCTCCCCATGCTGACATCTTCTGCTCTCACCTCCTCTTTGTAGACATTGTAAATGTAGGAGTCTTTCCTGTCAGAGTGATGGAAGAAGTGCAAGACAGACCAGACTCTCGATGCAGCTCCTTCCTCCGGCTGTAATTGACTGAGCAGTTCTGCAAAGGCAGACATGAAGTCTAGCAAACTGTCTCTTCTGCCTTATGTTGCCTGAGCAGAAGCAGTGGGATCTGAAGTTACTTTCGCTACCCCACATCCACTGCAACTAAAATAAGCCGGGGCATGACACATTCATCTCTCTGCCTTTCTGAGAAGGGCCTGGTTACACCACCATTTACCGGGTGAGCAGTCCTATTAGTTCTTCAGTCTGCAGCTGCCACAGTCACACAGTGGACATCAGCCACACTATGTTCCTTATCAACATGTACTGGCATATTTTGCAGCAAGGGCTGTAGCATTTTCACACTTGTGCCAATATCTCTCTGTGAAGTTCAAAATGTCTCAAACTGGCTTTACAAATGTGACACGCCACTTCAGCTACTGTAAACCTCAGCAGACAAGCCAGACCACTGTGTTAGAGTCATGTCACGGGGTGCTAGAGGTCACACAATACCACAGTCCTTCGCATCTTTTTATGTTATGACTAACTTCCTACTCAGTCATTTCACTTTCATACCTATGCTACGAAATGGTTAACCAAGATGAAGGACCGTTTCCATCTTACATTAATGATTTCCACTGATTTATACTTGGATGGCCTATTAAATGGAGAGTATTTCTGATATTACATCTGTAGAGATGGGAAAACCACATATATGAATGAGTGTAATCCATTCATGGTTTTATGGACCCAAAGTTCTCTAGAGAGCGTCTCTGAGTGCTGGATTTTACATTTAGATTGCTGAATTAGCTGAAATATGTGTAATATCACCAGTAGGCAAAAAGCTCCCTATTGACTATGGGCAGAGGAAGGCCCTTGTGTATTGTTTATTTCAGCAAGGACGTGAGCTGCCATGTGCCCACGAAATGTTGTACAGCTATATTTGTTTTTTTTTTTTTTTACAGGGTATGTGAATAAATGATGTGTGGAGCTGAAAGCTCTCACTCACTGGAAAGCTCGGCTCTTTTTCCCAAATACAGGAATGGAGGCGCATTAGACATGCTTATATTTCTTAATGTGCCTGTGGGAGAAATAATCCAGTACAGCTATCTTCTTGTGCCCCTCAGATTCATAAGTAATCTGGCTCCTTGGGGCCAGCAAAGTGTAGAGCTCAGCTCAGAATCAGGTCTCCAATATTTTACTATCTGTATGGCTGTTTTTCCCAGTTCTTGACAGCGATACTTCATACTGAATTCCTTCTTTCATATTTACGTACTTATTTACTAGCAGATGTTTGCTTCTGATGACTTATGAGGCAATATTATGGAGACTGAGCACAATTAATGTGTTTTGTAAATGGGATTATTTCAATCCCACTTTAAAAAAGATGTACTCTCAAAGACTAACTCCAAAGCACACCTTTATACGCCTGTGCACATTTGGACAAAATAACTACAAATCGAATGATTGAAAGGGGCTGGACAGCAGTGGCAAGCCCTACATTTGCATATATGCCTTTTGCTCTTTGGGGCTGGCAGCTGAGGTGGAGAGGGTGCTCAGGGAGCTCTGCTTTGCTGGGGCAGAGAGGAATTTCTCCAGCTGCCCAGTTTCTTGCACTGTTCACAGGAGTTTCAGCCCTACTTCAAAGGCTTTATACAGCTTACACCGTGCCTTGTATTGAAATGCAGCAAGCCTGTTTCAACAAAGGCAATGAAGATTTAAGGATCATAAGGACTTCTAGGCTTTATTATGAATTTACACTGATTTTAAAAAGAGGGAGGGAAGGAGAGATTGACTCTCCTCTTTCTATTTTCTTTTCTTGACTTCTTAAGACTCTGAACCTGTGTGCAACCAATACCAAAAACCAGAACCTTACACTTACATTTCCATAACTGTGGTGACTTAAACTTCTAATTAACAAATCAGTTAAAAGAAAGTCTTTGAAGACCATTTATGGTATTAGAGGTGAAAAAATCTGTGATCTGGACAAAGCTGGAGAAGAAGTTACAAGTACAAAAAGAGCCCGTTCTGTTCCCTTATTAAAGTCAATGACATTTTTCTCACAGACAAGCACTGCCCCCATTAACTGCCTAAACCTCGAATTATATAATATTTATAGCGAACATTTATGAAATTAAATAATTAAAGAGATGAAAAAAATAAAGGAAATCCTCTAAAGTAAAAATTGGGAAATGGAATTTAACAAACAAATAGAGAAAATGGAGAATAATTAAAAATAAACAACCCACAAGAGATGAAGAAGTCTCCATCTTCTCTGCATGTTGTCCTTTTGGACAATTATTTTCCCTATCTTGCAATCAAATGTCTGTATTAGACTTTTGCTCTGGCTCTATACACAAACATACGTGTATGTAATGATGAAACGAGTGATAGTTAGCATTCCTAAACGCTGTTAGGAATTAATTAGTTATATTTCATGCAAAATGAGAGGAAAAGAGTTCCACGGATATGCTGCAAGTTATGTTCACATTATGGAATTTTTACAGCCTGTATTTTACACATACTTTTGTAAGAACTAGACACCACATAGCTTAATTGCAGTTCAAATACTTCTTTGAAGTTAATTCACCCACTACCATGCTGCAGAATGCTTGCAAAACATTCAAATTTTCTATTTCCTTGAAACAATTGGGAGTTTTCATTAAACCAGTGTTGCGGTTTTTACTGTTACCAAAAACTTTGCTAGTTAAAGGTTAGTATGTCACAGTCCATATACAATCCATCAGACATCCCTATTCATGGTGACAATTATAAAAAATGGGACTCACCTATAAAGTAGGACAGCAGTATTGCCAGCAGCACTGAGACCCCTACAGCACAGAGTGCAGTACATTTCCAGCTACAGTACTTCGAAGACTTCTTGAATTTAAAAGCACTTCTGGATAGAGTGTTCCTAGGTAGTGGCCGAGTAGGAGGGGAATAAACAGAGCCGGATGCCATTGTGTACCCTGGCGTTGCAGTACTGAACAGCGGTGTGGTCCCTGTTCCTGTTTTGAATAGGAAATGCCTGTGGAAGAAAGAGTGTATGGTGAAGTATAAAAGTAAATAAAGCTGGAGCACAGGGAGTCATACCTCTTTTCTTTAATGTTGCCTATGTTTTAAATAGCTAACGGCATCCAATCTACAATGGGTCATAGAAGCAATACTTGTCGTGACACTCGCACATAAAAAAGGCACTTTCCCTTTAAGAAAAGACCGACCCCCCCCCCCCCCCCCCCCCAAACATTAGTAATACATTGGTATCCAGACAGGAAACAGAACTACCCAAAATACAGTATGCTAGGGAGGAGGTCTCTCAGAGTTTACCCGACAAGTAGGGACAGGCTTTCTGCTGCTGTTTATTTTTGTTGGCTTCCGCTACAGACTACAGGGAACTCCATTAAAAAGTCAATAATGAGCAGTCTGACTATAGCCCACACTACTTATCACAGCTTTCCTAGGTTAAGTACAAAGAAAACAGCAATCTCTCAGATACAAGCTTTTGGCAACTTTGCCAAAATTAGTCAGTCAGAAGATTTTTTTTGTGTCCTAAATACTCAGTTCACTAATTCATATCTCCTCGCACATCATCTTACCATAACAAGATCTGATTATGGATACAGCAGCTAGTTACAGCCTGGGAAGTACTCTAAAGAAATACAGTAAGTGCTCAAAAAGAACCACAGCCAGTGACAGAAATGAAAAGCAAAGCCAAAGTTAAGACACAGTCTCTGAGTTACCAGTAAACTTAATTTTGTTCCATTAAAACTTCTAAAAGAAATACTACTCCCCGAGACGATCTACAGTAGAATCCTTTAATTTTAGTTCATGCAAGCATAATTATTTTGGAAGAGCCTCTAAGCATAGCATATACTACCTGGAGTTTTTCTTCTGACGCACGTATACAACCCTACGAACAACAAAACTTCAGCCAAAGATCTTTGCACCAGGGTTTTTTCCACCAATTTGTTATGCTGGCAACTCTGTAGTGTAAGGCTTGGTCTTACCTAATAAGGCTTTGCAAAATGAATACATTATAGATAAAAATGGTAAGAAAGCACACTGTGGAGAATTTTGAACTTACCAAGCACACGAACAGCTAAACAGAACTACAGAGGTGTTTGCATTTTTTAATAGGTAAGAGACACTCATGAATTGCTGATACCCAGGTCCTCCTGAAGCCAAGTGCATGCCTACAGTTTGCCTACTACATGCCTCCTATACAGTATGGGTCAGAGGATCTAGCACCAAATGAGCTAGCTGTAGAAGGGAAAGCCCTCTATTTACACCATGTGGCACTGTGGACTGCTTCTCAGCTGATGGGACTTTCATCCTCCAGGACCCATGCTTGGATCCTTGCATAGTAATGGACCAACCTATACAGGTATAGCAGCTTCATCAGAAATGCACTGTAGAGACACTAGAAATTAATTTGCCCCACTGCAGCCTGAGAAAAATACCAGCAGTTGATAAACAAGGTTTGTTATTTGCACGTGATTTTGCTATGGGAGGTTAACAGATGAACTATAACATCTTGGCACAAGCCTTCTCCTTGACAATATCTGCATTACAAACACGATCCCATGAAATACGCTACATAGGTTACTTCATTTTGAACAATATTAAACTTGCTGGCAGTAACAATAGAAGGATATGCACTAGATCTACCGATGCACAACAGCACATCCCAATTTTTCTTGGCTTCTGAGCTCAGAGGATTACCAATAATTTCAAAAGACAAAGCCCTTGTGGTTTCAATCCCCCCTAAGAAGGTACTTCATTAGAAGTTTTGACATTTTCTATGTAGCAAACACCAAAATAATAACTAGCCCTATGTAAAAAATATTTTACACCTTACAACACCATTACTTTCATTTTACAGACTCACAGAAGCATGTAGATTCATTAAGTCCTGATAAAGTGTCTTATCCACTTGACCTTTACTGCTCTTTCTTTTCTGGCTACATATGATAAATGCTATGTCCAGGTGTATTTCACAAACAGTATCTACATAATTCTCAAGAAAATGCCAAACACAAAGGTGGCTGTTTCCCTCTCTATGTGCAATGTGTACTCTTTTGGGGGACTGAAGAAAAGCCATACAGTAGATATAATAATACTCTTCCTAAACATCAGCTTCCATGTTAAAAATAAGAAGCTGCCTGACCAACCTGCAATTTTCACATCCTCCTGCTCTCGCTGTTAGGCTCAACAGACTAAAAATGGAAACTGGCATTATACGAGCACTTGAATGGAACTTCATATACTCTAAGCTTTAACAAAATAATCATAGAATGGTTTGGGTTGGAAGGGACCTTTAATGGCCATCTAGTCCAACCGCCAATGCAACAAAAAAGTCAGGCTCTGATCTTTTGCGTTTTTTTTTTTTTCTCTGAGAAAGTGAGAGCTGAGACGCCGGCTTTGGTACAGCACAGCCTACTAGAGACTGTAATCCATATTCTCAAAGCCTTTGAGGACTTAATCCCATAGATAAACTCGGGAGATGGCCGTGTATCTGTGGTGGTGTGAGCTGTCATAGCTCTGACAGTCCACCTCAGGCATCAAGGCAATGAAAGAAAATTGTAACTTTCATAGGTGAATTCAGCAGTGTGTAGTCCTAGGCAGCAGGTAGCACGACTCCTCACTTTCAGCTATTCCTCCTTTGCTTGAATCCCATGAATACAATGCCAGAATGGTCACACCGACTGGCTGGAGAATGCCAAGGGAAAAATAATGACAGAAAACCCAGCCTGGCATCTTCCTCTGGGTTAAGAAAATTTGTTTGGATCTCTGTATTTCTAATGAGTGGAGTTACTAACAAAGTTGTCAGAGACTCTCCTGCTACATTAACTCCGAGTGATAAGTATTTAAAGTGTAACGCTATCAGACTTGCACATCTTGTCTGCCTCACTGAGCCATGCCAAACAGTGTTCCTATGAGACACTCAGAAGGATATGGTATCTGACAACAAATCCAGGCTGCTTCCAGATAATGCCGAAATTCTTATGCTCTTGAAATATAATCTATCCACAAATGATTTTAATTATCTGTATATCCATCTACTTTGTCTTTTCAAACCATGGAACTCGAATAGCTAATTTCTAAAGCCTCAACTGTTTGCTCTACTTGACCAGGCACTGACTTACCGGCAATTACACTATGTTTCATCTCATAGGGAGCTTATAGCATCTGCAATAGTGTATCTTCCATTCAAAATTGATCATCTAACAAGCACTTGCTAGATCTTCATATAAGCAGCACTTTAAATATTTTATTAAGCTTTAGAGTACAAAAATCCAGCAAATCATGCTAATATTTTACAAGACAAGCTAACTCTGGTTTTATTAAATAATTCAAGTCACTTTTTAAAGCAAATAATCTTCTATTTTTACATTTATTCAATACATATCCCTGCCTGCTTATTCAATGTATGTTTCTATTAAAAAGTGCAGCTAATCTTAACATTTTAGGGGGGAAGAATTCAGTACCTAACAAACCTAAACTACAAACCAACAGCAAAATACAAAGTTATGTCATAAACTGGTCCTTGGATGCAAAGACAGCTGGGAAGTCCCCTTATTTCACAAATGGTAGGCATTACACTTAAACTTCCACCCTGTAAAGATAAGTAAGAAACACAGCATCAAAAACTTCAAAGATGTCAACTCAGAAAAAAGAAGCATATGAATAAAAGTAAAATAATCATGCTTTTAATTTAACTCCGTACTCTCTGAGCACCAAGTACCGGTGTGCACCTGCTGACATCCAATTTTCCTCCTCCTCAAGTTGCAGAGGGGGATTCACATCAAATAAGATTTTCTCTGTGCTGCCACTTCCTCTGTGGAAAATAAAATTGAAGCACCCTCTACTAAATTCAGTAAATGGGAAAGCAGGAGGGGAAAAAAGTGATAAAAAACGTCATGAGTTGGGCAGAAAGATTAACTGAAAACTGTGTCTTTAGAGAAATGGAGATAATCAAAACATTCAAGGCCAGTAAGGCTCAGACCATAAGCCCAAATACATCTGATATAAGATAGCCAGGTGTCCAGCAACAGAAATGTGATTTCGAATAACTTTCTTTATGAAAGGATCTGTGACAAAAACTGTTGACCTCAGTTTAGAAGAAAATGGATACTAGGCATCAATGAATGCAATATTACATAAACACGTCTGGAAGGCCCTAAACTCCAGACTGCCAGAAGCATAGATATTATACAAATAAACTATCGCCAAGCAAAAAGGAGTATTCCACATTACTTTAAAATAGATTGGTCTCAATTTGTATAGAATTATTGCATAATTTTAACATTCCTAATATAATTTTTACATCAGATACACAACTTCCTTTTTTTTTAGCTTATGCTGAAATTGCTTCACCTTGCAAAAGATTCACTGCGATCTGTAGCTATGATTTCTCTGGGTTTGGGCATCATATATAGAATACTTTGCACATACTTAGAAGACACGTGAAAAAGCCTACCTTATAATTTCCAACAACTTTCTTGGCAGCATTTTAGTTCTGTTTTAAAATATTTCATACAGCACAACCACACCAATAGAGTGCTGAATCCCATGGCAAATATGTCACAATGTATTAAAAGTCACACAAGACTTCTACAAAATTCCTACTAAATAAGGAATTGTGAATAAGGCCCAGCAAAATTCTATTGAACTTCTCTAAGTATGTCAGAATATACATCATATTTTATCACCTCGCCAGTGAGATTTAAAGGCTGCTATTGTTATTTTATGCAATGTTATTATTTAGATGATGGCTGCTGTCAGAGAATAAAGGTCAATATCACTAGGCCTTATGCATATACAGCAACAAAACACCCCTCACCTTAAGAGCTACAATACCATTGATCCAGAATAAAATTGTATTTAGAATATACATGCTTAAAATACCTAAATTCCTCCCTCCCTCCCAAATCTTTGAATCTTGTGTATTCTTATATACTACTAGCACCTGAAGAATCTGGAGCAGAATAAATCTACTAGTTTGGTCATGTTTCTGAATAGAGAGATTCCACCACCATCAGTAACAAATATCATAGTGCAATGCAGTATAGGTTTTCTTGCGGTACTGTCTCCTATACTGTCCTACATCAGCCTGTTTGGTCAGTTCCATGATGGTGTTAATGATATGTAGCTCTTCAGATCATTACAGACCACTACCGGAAGACCACTGAGGAAGAACAGCTATAATGCTCAGAAGACTGCATTACAAAAGGCATTCAATGTTAGAAATTATCTCTGACCTGGACTTTTGAAGGAGGTGTCTGTCTAAAAAACAGGGTAAGGGGTAGGATTCCCGCAAGCATATGTGGTACAATGAGCAAGACAGTTCATTCCAAAAACTGTGGAGAAGGAGGATAATCTTATTTGATAGAGAAAGTTACATGTGCAAAATCTGTGTGTAGCTGTAACCAAATAAGCAGAAACAGGAATTACCACAGTAGGGCAGAGCACCAGGAACAATACCCTGTTTGAAAGTCGCCAGTACAAAGGGAGGGGGACGAATGTCTTCCAGATTACTTATTCACTAACAGCTCACTCTTTCTCTAAACAGTCCAAAACTCATGCTCTCACTGATGTCTTGTGGCGTTTTGTTCTGTAGGCTAAACACACATTGTGTCAAAATGTATTTTCTTCTATCAATTTCAATTTAAATTCAACTGATTGTTCCCTTGTTCTTGTATAATGAGTATGTACTATTTGCCCCGCAGTACATAAAGACAACATTTTTATAATATCACTATTTGATTCACTTTATTTTTAGGGTAAAACATACAAAAGCATTAAAAAGTAATTGCCTAAAGCAAAAAAGCAAAATTTAGGCTCTTTATGGGTCAGGCAAATGCAACCGTGGAGTTGAGGAAAGCTATTTTCAGATACCTGTTGTTTCAGTGCAGAATATAACAAAACTGACATTTGGAAGATGACAGAATAGTAAGTGACTTGAGGAGGAGTGGAAAAGGAAAGAAAAACTATCCCTAACATTTTTTGCTTTTGTTTCTTTTACCCTAGGTACCAGAAGAGCCTCATCACCATTGCTGTTATCAAAATGTTCCCAGGCACAGCAGAGTCAGATGACAGGCAGTACAGCAAGCAGCAAAAGCAAAAAGCAGCCACTGACAAGCACTCGACTCTAATATTCAGTAAGGCAAGCAAGCCCCATGGCAAGCACAGAAGCCTGCTGATTAATAGCTAAACAGCAATAACAACTATAAATTCGATCTAGTACATTCCAATCAAATCTGTCGTTATCTCGAACCCTTCATGCCCCACATTGGGCACCAAAAAGGACTGTCATGGTTTAACCCCAGTCAGCAACTGAGCACCACACAGCTGCTCACTCACTCCCCCCCTGGTGGGAGGGGGAAGAGACTCAGAAGAGTAAAAGTGAGAAAACTCATGAGTTGAGATAAAGACAGTTTAACAAGTAAAGCAAAAGCTGCGCACGCAAGCAAAGCAAAGCAAGGAATTCATTCACTCCTTCCCATCAGCAGGCAGGTGTTCAGCCACCTCCAGGAAAGCAGGGCTCCATCACTCTTAATGGTTACTTGGGAAAACAAGAGCCATCACACCGAATGTCCCCTGCTTCCTTCTTCCCCAGCTTTATATTGCTGAGCACAACGTCATATGGTATGATGGAATAGCCCTTTGGTCAGTGGGGTCAGCTGTCCCAGCTGGGTCCCCTCCTAACTCCTTGTGCACCCCCAGCCTACTTGCTGGTGGGGTGGGGTGAGAAGCAGAAAAGGCCTTGACTCTGTGTAAGCACTGCTCAGCAGGAACTAAAGCATCCCTGTATTGTCAACACTGTTTCCAGCACAAATCCAAAACATAGTCCCATACTAGCTACTATGAAGAAAACTAATTCCATCCCAGCCAAAACCAGCACATTGACTTACCTGTTCTCCTTGCAATTTGAGAAAAACCTTGGACATACTAGCAATTACCAGTACAGGGGACCACTGTTGGCTCAGAAGATCATTGTACTTTACTTGACTCTTCCAGCCAAGGCAATACCATTCTGCCTTCTGTAATCACAGATCAAGTACTTTATGAAGTGAGTATACCAATTTTTACATTGTGGAATATAGGTTAATCTTCCCCCCAAAACCAACTCAAATCTGCCGGTATCTAACTCTATTAAAAAGTATCTATTTGCCTCTAAGGACTGTTGAATCTGCGGACATTAGTATATGAATTAAGACATTTGTAAGCAAGCCCAGGTAAATGTTCTTATCCATTCCGCTAAGGTCCTCAGTCCATTACCCTGGATTCACTCCAAGGCATGAAGTGGTAATATCTGCACCTCAGACATCTAGAATTGGGGACACATCAATTATATTCTCCTAAGCCTCAAGAGGTGGAAAAAACTTCTACCAAATCCACTTTGAGTGAATGCAGGTTGAGAGAAATGTAAATTTTAGTGAATTTATGTTTTGGTGACATATTTACCTCTCAGGACCAACACTTCAGGAGACATGACTTGTCTGCTCGGAATTTGATAGTACTCCTAATGACTTGGTTTTGATGTTTAATATAATGGTACTATTGAATTTCTGGGAATAAAAACTGTAATTATTCTGTTTTGTAATGAATACAGCTGTTATGATTGTTCACCTGAACTAAAAATAAAATACCAGATTTTGTCTAAAAATGGTCCCGATTCAAAATGCACCTATCTGGAGACAGCAGCAATCAGTAATTCTGCTTTTCAAAAGTGTAATGACACCTGCTACAACAGTTTGGCAGCACCATGAGGCCAGTGTAAGCAAGCAAGACATAAGGGGAGCTGCAGCTTTATCTTCTTATTTCTCTGATGTCCCAAAGGGGCAGAGGAAAGTCAGACAGAAGAGACTTCTGAGGTTTGGGAACTCTCATTCTGTACCTCAAATACATCATTACTGACACACGCAGAGATAGCGTGTGCTTATCTCTGTGTGAAGACTTCGCATTTTATTTGCCATTTCCATACAAAGAAATCAATTAATCTTAAGAAAGTAACTTCAAGAGAGGATGGATATATCCAGCTGCAGCTATTTTAGTTTGCTGCAACTTCTCTCATTTACATTTTTGTATTTGTTTCTCCCTGACTTTCCTTAATGCAAACCAGCTGAATTTTTCCCTCCTGGGAATGGGTTATCATGCTTTTGTTTGTTTACAAAAACCCTACCAGATACATTAGCTGTCAGAATCAGAACAAAACCATTAACTGTGGAAAAAATGGTGGTCCAAGATCACAATCGATCATTGCACTGCATCTACTGACTGGTGTGCTCTCTCTCTGCTGACAGACCCTATTCATGCTGGATTGAGCTGGGTTCTTTGAATGAGACCATGACCCTCACCTGCCACTTGACATTAGAGAGCTCCGCCTGGTTCACTAATGGATAGATCACATCAATAAATCTGATTCCTTGCACTGAGTTGAGGAAGCAGATGGAAAGAGATTAATCTCTGCCGACTGATGTTATAGGGAAGATGTAAAAGATAACAGAAATTACTGGCTAGGTCTCATATGAACTCTGGTTCACCGATGCAGAGATCAGCTTTCCCAGTAGGCTCCAGAAGGAATTGCATTTTTGTTTCTCTGTGAGCACTTTATGCCTGTCTTCATCTTCTGTTAACATTCTTCTGAGATGAAACCTTGTAGCTGGTGGTGTTTGCCCTTAGCACAGGCTTATGACTGACTTCCACAGAACCATATGGCTGCATTTAACATAAATCTAAGCCAGTACAGAAACTACATTACACCGTGAATTTGTCTCAGTTTATTTTCTGTGCAGAATCGCAATCAAAAAATTGCTTAGGAAGAGATAAAAGTGAATTTCCGCTTCCTCAGAGCCAATATTAATAGTACCATAATCCCAGAAAAAGCTCCAAGATCACATCAGATCAAATGATGATCAAAGTTTGGGGGAAAGAAAGAACGAGAAGAGAGCTATTATCCATATGCAAAAACAGAGGAAACATCTGTGGGAACTGGAGATAAGCCTCTTTTAACAGCTTATTCACATGTTTCAGAAAAACACTTTACACATGGTAACATTTGAATATGGGTGGGTTTACACTGAGGACCCACTTTCTTTACAAACTGAAGACTGAAAGCCAAGAAAGAAAAAGAATACTACTAGGGCTGCAAGTGCCTGCCTTACTGCTTGTGTGTTCTTTCACATCTGGTCCCTGGCAGGTTACTGCTCCACTGCTGGCTGCTGGAGAAGTCAGGCGTGGCAACCTGCAGCTGAAGCTTCAAACAGCAATTCAGACACAACAGTATCCCCATCTGCTGTGAATGCCTCCAGGACATGGTGACTTGAAAGACTGGATACTGACAAAAGACCCAAACTTCCTCTCTTTAGGTGTGCAAGAGTAAATCTCTTCCTCTGCAATGCACTTACTTCCTTGGTGGTGTAAGAAAGAATATAGTGCTACAGCATGCAGAGGGCACCTGTAAACATCCTATTATTTGTTCCTCCAAATTCAAATTTGGGCTGCTAGCTCTCTCTCCCCCAGAGAAGGAGTTCACTTCTGTGATATATATGCGCATGTCTAGGATCAAAAGAACCAGTATAATCAGCTGGCTCTGCTGAGCCTGCTCTTTCATACTCCTCTCTGCTACGCTACACTGTGAAGATGAGCAAGGGAAACAAA
The DNA here is from genome assembly GCF_034638445.1 of Ciconia boyciana. Classification (NCBI taxonomy): domain Eukaryota; kingdom Metazoa; phylum Chordata; class Aves; order Ciconiiformes; family Ciconiidae; genus Ciconia; species Ciconia boyciana. The sequence goes on from NC_132938.1 coordinate 37,898,399, forward strand.
CAACACTAAGCCACACTTTGCAGAAGTGAGCAGGAAAGCCGGATGCAAAGAATGACTCATGGTGCTGGGTGGGCAAGCAAAGCAGCCTGCCACAATTTTAGTTACTCATACTCTTCGTTGCAGGATTGTCCCACTACCTACCTTCCAGAGGAGAGTGAAACTAGACTTACGTAGTGCTGAAAAAATATCAAGTGGCTCTGTTCTATTTACAAGCTGCTTCTGGGTCTCTCAGAGGACTAGTACTTACACAGACTTCCATCTAGGTTACAGTAAGTGACTTGGCTCTGGATATTGTTGGTGATATTCGCTTCTCAAGGAGGCAGCAGTTGGAGTGAACCTGACAGCCCCTTATTGCACTTTCTGATACTGACAGCATTCATGCTATTGCAGTTCTCTCTCCAAAGGAAGACAGAGTGGAGGAAAGCGTCCAAATTTTGCAGTGAGGACTGAAAATGCTCATGTGAGCAGTAAGAATTTATATTAAAATTACTTATCTTGTTCTCTGCTCTTCTGGAATCATATCCTTACCAAGACAGAGAAAGAGAGAAAGCTGTCTCTGAGATGAGGTATTCTAATCTTGGCCAGTTCCTGTCTTGAATATTGAGCAAGCTAAGCTTTCCAGGGAGAAAATCAAAAAAGGAAGGTAGGGCACAAGTACTCCTCCAATCTCTTTTACTACTCTTGCTGTCTTCATGAAACTGAAAGAGAACAATTGCTCTAGATGTCTCAAAAGGCACATGGAGACAATTTCAAAAGGCAAATGTGGTTTAAGAGAGACTCAGAGCTGCATTATTTACCCAGAGATTAATTCAGAAGTTGGAACAAAGGTTGAAATTTCATCTGCAGCTGAAAGACCTGGCTGAGCTACTGGACATTTTAAAAGGAGATAAAACCAGAGGGAAGTTAAAGAAGTGAAGTATTATTCTGCCAGTGACTGATAGGATCTGATTCTGCCTCAGGCTGCAAGCAGGCTGAAGTTTCCATCATAATGGATCTGTGAACCTTAGCTTACTTACTGATGCCCATAGCTGTGGTTCTTCCGCAATTCCGAGTCCGTGATAACCTGTGATGAACTCTCTGCTGCCACTACTACACTACCAGCAGTCACTCAAACAGCCAGATTCATGTCACAGCAGTGACAGCACTGTCATAACCTCTGAGTTACAGCCACTACCACCAACTTGGCAACTGTGCACATACATGTGATGCTACTGTCACTCCTGTTTTCCGGTCCTTATTGGTCCTTGGTGGAAGCTTGTATACTACACTTGCATACTCTCTCATATGCAACATGTCAAGATTTGTAGACTTGAGAGACCACCACTCAGGGATTCAACAAAGCAGAGGGTTACAACTTGTGCCCAGAAGGGGGTGACACTTTATCTTTAATGGTACTCATTTCCACAGATGCCTTTTTAGAGCTGGACTTCTCTTTGTGCAATCAACATTATCAGAGACGCTGGATACTGGTACTATACAGTCATCCAGGTCTTTGCTTTGACATGATGTTTGGTATTGTTTTCTCACCTGTTTGAATGTGACAGAAAGAATCTCCAGAATCTGTTAAAATTCCTTTCTGGTTCAACTTGAGCTCCACTTATTGGGATGGCAGGCTCGACTGCAGCCATGCAATGGTGGAAAGAGGTTAATTTTTAACTTAAGTTTATAGTGTTGATGACATTTTTTTACTCAAGCATTTTTTTGTTTAACTTGCTATTTTTTTAAGCAAGTCTGAAGAAACTTCAGAGATTGCACTGAAAGGCTTCTTATCAGCATAAGCCATCAGATACAAAATCTGGTCTGATTATTTCTGGCTTCTGTCACTAGTAGAGTATATGCCAGCAGCCAAGATTTCTCATAATCTTGAGTCAAGTCCTATAGGTGATGAGGTGCATACTATTCAAAGGGACTTCACAAGTAATCACAAGCAGTAAAGGACAAGGAATAATCTTGGTTTTCATCCTAGATATTCAGTCTCTCTAATCCTCTAACATTTTATCTAAGTCCTACCTTGCCTAACCAACCACTCTCAGTTTCTCCTTCTGGACTACTCCATCTACCCATTTGCACACCCACTCCTACCCCTTTTGTGCCCAATCATTTCCAGTTTTCTCCTCTCCACTTTGCACTCCTGACAACCCAGTCTCTTTTAAACTCAGCTCTCCTAAAGTTTTTCCCCAACAGATGACAAAAATTCTCAGCCAACTTCCTTGCAAAGAATTCTTACTTAAATACAACAGGAAGTTTTCAAACACCAACCCTGCAAAAATATGAAATTTTCAGAAAAGGAGGAGATTCTATAGAAATAGAAAATGTTAAGAAGCTTTATCTATAAGAAATATAAATATGGTCACTGGCTAATAGTGAATCTTACTTTTTTTTCCAGATTTTGACATCTAAATAACTTGGAGAGGACTATCAGGTTAGGTAAAAGAAAAATAGACTTTTTAACTCAAACTAAGCTGATTTGTCAACATGTATACCAACATATGTTTACATATTAGAGAAAAGAACAGTGGTACCAAGTAAAGCCAACAATACATATCATTAAAATACTTTGAGATTTCCAGCTGTCTTGTGATAATTAATGCACTGTGCACAAATCTCTCAAAGCTATAAACAATTATTCTTTAGGTCTAGGCCTATGAATCATTAGAATTTCTATGCAAAATGTCTATTTCTATTATTATTATTAACACTAAAATTGTCAAATTCATTAGATTAATATTCTGTCCATGAGCCGTACAAACTAAGAAATAGTATATCATAATGTAACACACGCATGACATGAAAACAAAAAACCAAATATATAATGATTCTAGCTGTGACACAGTATGTTAGTGAGGTTGATAAACTGAATCTTCATGCTGATAGTATGTTGTAGTCTCAAATCTATTATGCTTTGGAACTGATGTGTTATTATCTCTGGACAACTTTCACACCAGGAGATGATCCCTGCTAGCGTAATTTTAAAAATGAAGGGATTACAAACAAGATAAATTTCATTGTATTGTTACCTGAATTAGTATCAACTAACAGGAATTTCATACAACATAGTCCATTTGCCAAAATACTTGCATTTGGTGGTCCCATTACAAACATATAAAGCATAAACCAGGCATGGTTCTATTAACTCTACTTCAGCAATTATGCATCTGAATCAGTATTGTATGGTAATTAGTCTACAGGGAACAATAATATTTGGGTTTGTTCTTTTTTAATACAGTATGCTTACATTTTTACTTTAAAGACAATATATTAGGGTCTTCTGGTAAATACCTGCAGTATCTTTGAATTTGCTGATAATGATTAACTAATTGAATTTAACATACCATTCTCTTCCTGCTGTTGATTTTAATTTGTGGCTAAGTGAAAGTTTAAGAGTTTTTGGAACACCAAGCAGATCAATGTACAGTGTCAATATATTTTACAGATGAATTAGTTATTAATGAGCAGATGCAGATCTCATTTAATCAAATAGCACCTTATCCCTTTTATAATGTTAAGGGTTACAATTAGCAAAACAGAATTTGGACATAAAGCTCTGATTTTTACCATAGCATAAACAAAAAAAGGTAAATTTATGATTAATAATTCTTTACTTAAATTTAGCATACTGTGCTAATTAACAGGCTGGAACTCATTAGAAATGGTATTGCTTTGTCAGGTTTTTTTGTGTGTGTGTGTGGATCAGAAACCAAGTATACTGATTTGGCATAATAATGCCAAAACATAGCTCAAATATAAGACAGATATTAATGACAAAGTTAAGTAGATATGGAATAGTTCTATAACAGAAATTTTATTTAAACAAATTGAAACATTCATTTATATGGAATTATTTATTTCCAGTTATATATTTATCAGCAGTTCTGATTTCAAACTAGCTGGTAAAAAATCTTACAGATTAGATATACAATTCTTCTTAACTTCTTTGATTGGTCACTCCTTATGCTACATTTATATGTCATAATATTTCTAAAACAAACATTTGCTAAGTAGTAAATGTATTACAAAGTAAGGATCTGATCTGGCAAATGTGTAAGCATGCAAATAGTTTGCAACAGCTTGCAGAATTAGGCCATAGGGAATGAATACAACCTCAGTTGCACTCTTATTTTCTGAAATGAAAGCAAACAAGATTCAGCAGTCAAAGTTCACCATTTTGTATTTACCATGAGTCAGTATGAAAGATTATTTAAAGTAAAATTTTTTAAAAATCAGATATAAAGATGAGGAAGTCTGTCCCAGATGTTTTTGACTACTGTAACCAAAATTTTTTTTTAAATAACATTTTGTCTTCTGTGTCAACAGTTAGCATCATGCAAACACTTAGAGTCACATACCCATAACTGCTATCGTGATATGTTGGAGAAAACACATCCATCTCTATAAGGTTGTCATGACCATTTGCAAGGACTGCTTGATTTCCTAATTCTCTATACACAAAGATACAAAAAGATTAAATTAGAGTGGCAATTTCAAATTAAAGAATGGGATGATCCCACAAAAAGAATATACTAATTCTGTTGCATAACTTTCTTTTTTCACAGATGTGCAAAACTGCAACTGCATTTTGAATGAGGGATTTATCTGATGTCCTCTGAACTACATGCTGGATTGTAACTTGAAGACATGGTGTTACAAGGCTACCATTAGGTGGTCACTACCCTTTGGTGATCCCTTATTTATGTGCAAGTCCTTGAATAAAATTCCTGGCTGCTGCCCATGGCAAGACAGGCTTAAGGACTGAACAGTGCATAGTGGGGGATGTTGTTTACTTGATGAGGCTGGACCAGAGATTAAATCATAAAAGTGAACTGAGATTATTAAAAGACAGCCTCTTGCTGGCTATCTGGCACAGCCAGTCAGCCAGTAAATAGGCAGAGGGCTGGCTACCAGAGTGAGTGGAGATCCCATGTTCTGCAAAGGACACTGCACAGCAGCAGGGGAATGAAAGGAAGGACCACAGACACTGGCTCTCTCAGGGAATGGCGAGAAAGTGAAGGGGGAGAAACAAAGCTAGGCACTATTATTTCAAGTAGAACTGCGTATTTCTTTTGTCCTATCTAAAACAGGAAAAGATTAGTTTTGGGAAAAAAAATTTGGGTCGATGCTTGCTTCAATGACTGCATATCTTTGAAGAGGGGAATGATAAACTTGAGGAATAGTGTGCAAATACTACTGAATTCTGGCCTATCAGTGCTTGCCTAAGAGACAAGAGACAAAATACACAGCATGGTCAAATTCCAAGTATTCATGGTGACAGCAAGGGATTTTTGAGCAGGAAGGATGCCAAAGAGATCAAGCAAAAACCTAAAGTAAGACACTACTCACACCAAAGGAAGCTTATAAGCATATGGGCCCAGTGTGCTAGGATTCAAACACAGATGCTTGGTGAGCCACCCGACTATGAGAATGTCAAAAGAAAACAGAACCTTTAATTCAACTTTAGTCTTTGAAAACAATACTGTTTGCTTGACTTAATGAACCTGCCTAATGTGTGTATATACTGACCCCATAATTATGGCATGTCAATCTTTAAAAATGCATTCATGCTCTCAGCAATCTAAGTAAAGCAGAGTCCTGTTTCCTCCACTTGCAGACCAGCAATGTGCATGCCCACAATGATACATGGGGTCTTCAGAAGAGCAGGACTTGAACTCCATCCCCAGTTTCTGCCCTTATTTTGTATCATGCCTTCTCAATGTAACGTGTCTAATCAAGACCATGTGTGAAAACCTGGAAGACTTACAGAATGGAATAATTTTGAATTTGATTAAACCAGGCACTGTTTTAGTGGGTGGAATGCGTAAAATAGCTGCTTTGAGCAGTCTTTAACCTCCAGCAACACTGTGCTTTTGCAGACAATCAATCAGCCTCTACACAAATTGATTTAAGACTTCCCTGGAAACTATTAACACCCTTTCCACACCTTAATCAATACTGAAGGCACTAGCTGCATTGGCAATCCACCCCAATAAAGACGTATGGGCATGTTCATCACACTTTAGGAGTTTCTAAAAATCTTTGCATTCCAAAATGAAGTTTGGATCAAGCTTGCAGAATGGTTTTGAAGTAACATGTTCTAGGAATTGTTTTGTCTGTACCACTTCTGAGGTATTCTAGCACTTTAACTAAATCCTTCAAAATGCTGAAATATTTTCCAGCCATCAAGTATTTCTTCAACCAGTTCCCTCCTTCTTCTTGGTAAAATTAGTAGATAAGTAACTGAATACAGTAATGTTCTTACCCACTCTATTGTTAAGTATAAGTTAGGGTAAGAGAAGACTAAGCAATATCAGTATAGATTACGAAAAACATGTTAGTTTCTTGGTTAGTTTCTATAAAAAATTCACAGTCCATCATACAAAATACAGCCATCTTTCAAAAAATGAGGTATTTTGAGGTAAAATGACAGCAAATCAAGTAAGAAAAAGCAAAGCTCTTGATTCACAGACACAAGAGCACAGATTCTGAATAAAGTTATATAATATTCTCAGAGATTTATTCCTTGACTAGAATATGTAAATTTCCCCTTGCTGACAAATTTATCTTAGACATTCAATGCCTCAAATTAATGAAATATTGCCTGAGAAATGCACTAAGAGATGCTACCAGCTTACTTTTATCAACAAATTTACGAATTCTAACATAACTTTTCCTCTGCACATCTCTAACATACATAATTGATCTTGCATTAGAAAAATGCCACACATTCAAATATTTAACAGAGAAAGCATTTAAAGAAGTGATTTACTAAGTATTTTTAAATATCAGTAATTTAGATCCTACTAGAACACAAAGCCAGGAGAATGTAACTAGTGATCCTGGTGCTCAAGAACTCATTACTAAAACTAGTAGGTGAATAAAAACTTAAAGACCAATGATAATAAAAAACCTTCTAATATTTAATTAATTAATCATCATTTAGAATATTCAGACACCTGACATGCAGTCATGCATTTGCTGTGTCCTGGTTTCGGCTGGGATAGAGTTAATTTTCTTCCTAGTAGCTGGTATAGTGCTGTGTTTTGGATTTAGCATGAGAATAATGTTGGTAACACATTGATGTTTTAGTTGTTGCTAAGCAGTGCTAAGACTTTTCAGCTTCTCATACTCTGCCAGGTGCACAAGAAGCTGGGAGGGGGCACAGCCAGGACAGCTGACCCAAACTGGCCAAAGGGCTATTCCATACCATCTAACGTCATGCTCAGCTTATAAACTGGGGGAGTTGGCTGTGGGGGAGCAATTGTTCCTTGGGGGCAGGCTGTGCATCAGTCAGTGGGTGGTCAGCAACTGCATTGTCCATCACTTGTTTTGTACATTCTTTTATCATTATTACTATTATTAGTAGTATTTTCTCTTCCTCTCCTGTCCTATTAAACTGTCTTTATCTCAACCCACAGGTTTTACTTTGTTTTCCGATTCTCTCCCCCATCCCACCGGCGGGGGGAGGGTGAGCAACTGGCTGTGTGGTGCTTAGCTGCCAACTGGGGTTAAACCACAACAGGCTGTCCAACTAGTAATTCAAAGAACAAAATGGAAAGTTATTCAACATAGTCCTGCTTTTTTATTTCTTCAAAAGTTAATATTGTTCTATGGTGCTGGCTTCTCCAGCAGGTCTATTGTTTCTACAGCTGAACCTAACTCGCAGCAGGCTGGGGAAGAGTCAAATAGTAAAGATCATTAAATGTCCAGTGAAATGCAGTCTGCAGGAAATCAGAGGAAATCTGCAGGAAATATTTTCTTACTGTCTTGCTTTTTTTTTTTAAAATGTAGATTTTAGTGAGCCCCAATAGAGTGAAGAGAATTTCTGCCACTGCTCAGTAACCTCATTGTCATTCAAAGATGGCATCAAAGATGAAAGAAGCACTCATGTAATCCAAGTTACAGTTTTAGGCCCTCATAAAATTTTAAGCAAAGAGTCTTTTTATATTTAAAAAACCCAAAAATTGGAATTTCTGTTGGACATTATTGATCTGTCACCTCACAGTTCATCCATTTAACCCATAACAGCAATGCTTTACACAAAAGTATTAACTCTACACAGAGCCAAATTGCAGAATATTCTATTAAATATACAACTGAATCCAATATTATGAAATATATATTTCAAAGTCACTTCCATTACTACTGCAAAACAATAGGGACTAAAACCTCCCTCAGGCTTTGCAAATACATCCCCTCTCACCTACATGCCTATACACAAAACCAGCCTATTCACTATCCAGCTATACATGACAGCAAGTTGTATGTCATTTTTATGCCACCCATCACCAATATGAGCCTACAGAGATAGAAAGATAGCTATGTATATATGCTGACATTCACATTCTGTACCTCTAAATGGCCGTCATCTAAGTCTGATAAAAAAGGGGGGGTGGGGGGGGGGGAGGAAGCTGACTATGGGCATAAGCTAAAATATTGCCAAAGATGAAATGAATTTGCTTTTAGGCTGAGAAAAGGATGAAGGAAGAGACCTATCACAAAGTTGTTAATATAGTTGAAACTGAGCCTAAGAATCACACTCAGTAGGGAACCTTAACCAGAAAGGGAAAAATCAATGACAAATAAGCTGGGTTCTTCACCTCCAGAGTTCCAACCAAGTGAGACTATTAGAGAAACCATAGTAGGGCTCTGTCAGTTTTTATGTGAAATTTTCACATTTCAGCTCACAAGTGTTCAAAACTTGAACACTCAAATACCCTTAGCTTTTCATCAGGAACATTTAAAAGATGAAAAGATTCCACCTGGCAAAAAATATTTACTCCAGGTTGGAAGTGGTATTCTCATTCAAGTCCTATGTCTTTTTCTTTATAAACACAATAAAAACATATATGGCAATAGAAGCAAATATCAAAGACCTTACCCGTCTATTGAAGATTAACCAGCGTCTGGAAAAGGTCAAACATCTTATTCCCATTACAAATGTATTTGTTCTATAAGAAAACTCTTTCTTAATGTACTAAATTGTCCGAGTATGATGATGAAATCCTTTCAGTGGAATCCTATTCCATAGTGTCTCTGACTCATAGGCAATACAGGAGGGTCCAAGAAAACTAAGAAAAGCAATAGCCATTCGCAACAGCCTGACAGAAGAGTTGCCTGAAACATCTATGGAGACAAAACTACCTAACAGAGAATCTTAAGGTTATATATGTTTTAAATTAGTCAAAATCAGCTGGACTATCTTTACTTCACTACAAAACATAATTTAAAGGGATTCAAAGAATGAACTGAAGGGATTTCATAAACATTTTCAAGAATTACTGTCAGCTTCAATATAGTTATAAATGCTCAGTTTGATGACTAAATTGGAATATTATGGCTTTCGTTAACAAAAAATTAGTGCTGATTGAGTGTTACATGAGTATTAATTAATCACTGTAGGTAAATTCAGCTCTGTGCCAGTAAGTCCTATAAAGTTTTTTTATAGATCATTCTGCATCATACATCATTCTGCATCTAAAGAAGCTAGTGTCACCCTTTATATTAGGTCCTTCTTTCCTAGAGCCAGTTATCAATTCTAAAAGACAAAAAAGAATGAGGACAAATTTATCATTATACCAGAACTAAGTGAGTTCTTTTGTCTCACCAAATCCTAGACAAGTTTAATAAACACCTAGCCTCACATAGGTATTTCTTTAAAGGGACCAAGTACAAGAGTTAAAAAGTATTACTGAAAGTTCCTTGACGTTTGATCTGTATGGCAGTATATATTTGACACATAACATATCTGGCAAGCAAGGCAAGAAATTTCTTCAAACAGTCAAAAGTCACAGATTATGAACAGGAAGGAAAATGCTTGTCTGGAAAAATTAATATACTCTCTGAGTCCAATTACTCTGCAATAGGCATTGTAAGGGAAAAGAGTGTCATTGTGGATTTTAGAGCGAGGATAGATTTTTTTTTAGTACTGAAAAGTTTTCAGTTTTGTTTGCTGAATGAGGGGAAGTGTTAGCTGCTGTTCATCTTTCATCAAGTTAAATGTTTTCTTTAGAAGTGCCAGAGTCTGTAGTAGTACCTAAGTAATTACCTGCTTTCCAGTGGCGCATTACTGCCAAGGACCCAGCTGTCCTGCAGCTGGACTGACTCAGGTGTGGTTTGCAGCTCGGCGGGCAAAGCAGCCGGCGGGGCCGGACTCTGATTCCTCCTATTTGTCAGTGAGTTTCTGTTAAGTGAGGTGATGGATGGGTGATGCTGTGCTGAATGTTGCTTGTGAGAAGGTGGCAAAGGCTGCAGGGTCGACTGGCCTTGGTTATTTGGAGGTTGTTCTAAGAAGAAAGAAAATTGAAGTTCGTTATACACCATCTTAGCATTTGCTACAACCAAAGCAGAATGAGAAATTCAACATAATCCTATCATCTAATATATTTGCATATTATTCTATTAGCAGACATTGTGACATTCTCTAAGAGCAAGTTTACCCTTGATAAACCAAGTTCTAATTAATATACAACAGATGGTAAAATTGCTTTTGGTTTTAATTTGTTTCAGTTTTTTTTTAAATCTGGTTTTATTAACACCTACAGAAAATAGCATCTGACAGATCCCCTAATGTGCCTTTAGATTTCAGCTTTTTTTAACAAACCAACCCTGAAATTAAATGGGTAATTTTCATAGAACACAAAGGTTTTTGAAATGCATATAATCCCTATAATTATTTAATGGAGTTTTTTAAGCTTTATTTAACTGCAATAAATTATTACAAGCTAGTTGCTAAACAGCAGTAGACTACTCTAGTTTAGTGCATTTCAAATAAGGCAGATCTGCACTATGATCTGCTAATAGATGCTAAGTATTCTTTAGCAGAAGGTCACTCTGTGAAGCAGATGTTGCTTCATGGATATTTAACAGACTGAATCACGTCTGATTACAACGTCAGAAGACTCATATACTTAATGACCGTCACAACCATTAGAACACACACAGAACAGATTTTCCAATTTCACACTATGCAATATAACTACAGCTTGGAGTAAGTCACAAGTGATCGGAGATCCAGGTCATCAGAACAAAAGGAAATATTTTTTGACTTAACCAAAGCACATAACACCCATAAAGCTTAAAACCAAAACCTTGAAACAGCAAAACCCACAATCAAATACCTCCATCGACGTTAGGTTTTAACAATCATCTGTTCTGTAAAATCAGTAGTAAATAAGTCATAAATAGAAGACAAACCTTGCCATACAACACAATGAACACAAAATTAAAAAAACCTCAAGACACTTCTTTTATCATGATTTAGCAATGACTGATGACACTTAAAAATGTAACACTTAACAATATGTAATTCAAATTGCAATCTATTTCCTAAGCTAATGTAGTAGAACATACTTAATAATACAAATGCAAGTCCTAAGCAGAGCAGAAGATAGAGGGCCTGCACTTTGCTCACAGTATAAATGCTTTCACATAGTTTTTAAATTAGTTGTTTGGTCTTCATAAGCAATTCCCTGTTTGGAACTGGTTATCGCTGCAAATTGTTACAAACCCAATAATAATACATTGGTACAGAGAACACAGGAAAACTATTTCTGTTGAAACAGATGTTTCCAATAACTTACAGGTGACTACTATAAAAATAACTGAACAGTGAGTAATTTCTCATGTCGTGAACATAAGAAAATTTGAGAATGTTGAGGAATAGACATGCTAAGATTAAACAGAAAATCCAGCCTTTGGAATAATTTCCTTTCTGAGAACCCCATTCTCCTTTCCAGTTATCTTGTGTGGTCAACATGACTTTTGTCACAAACAACAGCAATGCTGAATCTATCATTAAAATAATGACAGCATTTACATAGCCAATAAGGTTTTCAATACCAAATCCCTAATACATTAATGAAAAATTACCTTCCAGGAAGGATACAACGGATCAGCTTTGTCTTTACCAACACTGACACAAAGGGTGTCACTGCATGTGATTACAATCCCTATCAAGGGCTTCAAGCCACATTTCAACAAGCCAGCTAAAAGAAAGTTAGCAAAGACTAGCAAAGACTTTTTTCCCATGTCTACTTAAAATTTTATCTGATTTAGATTACAAGCTATTTATCGGCTGGTGCAGAGTTAACTGTGGCCCTATATTTTATAATATATAGGTGTATGTGTATATAAAAATATATATATGCGCACATGTGTCTGTAAATATTTACACATGTGCATGTGTAAATATATATATATATAAATGATTAATTACACGACAGAAAAAATTACCTGACTTTTTGTCTTTGTTATTCCCTTTTTTGACTCTCCTACCTGCCTAGCCTTGTTGACCAGTGTTGCCATGATCAGTGCAACACCGTCCTCCTCTGCAGCTCCTACCAGCTGAAACATTATTCTGACATCCCTCTTCTTCATTAATTCCCCTTCTCATTTAAAATCTCAGCTGAAAATCAATCTTTTAATCTATCATATTTAGTACTAAAGATCTTGCACCATCCTCTGCTAAAGACAAAGCAGAGGATAAAATAATGTTGTTCTCTTGCACAAAGGAGGGTGTGAGTAAGGGGACTGTGCCAGGCCTGCAGGCTTGTCTCAGGTAGATGTCAGACCTTCCCACATGCTCTACCTGCGAGGAAGAGGGATAGTAAAGGCTGTGGAAAGGATATTTATGCACTCCCCCAAAAAATGCATAGATCTAGTAAGTACACCAATAACATGCTGGAGGAGCAAAACTGTATTCCTCAGCCCATAGGCCAGCTACTCAGGCCACTGTTTGGGATTCAGATTATTCCCCCAGAAATTTACTATGAACCTACAAAGCGCTTCTGCTATATAACGTATAAACATTACTGACACTGAAACTACAGAGTAACATATAAAATAAATTAAGAGTTGTGGGATGAGCTTGTAACCATAAGGCGCAGGCTAGAAGGGACCTAGAAGAGCACAGCAAGTGCAACTTCGCAAAGATCACACGTCCTCGAAGCCCACTGTCTCTCTCCATAGGATGCTGCCAGGTGACATTTTCTAGTATCCGAGGGCGACTTCAATTGGCAGGGAATCTACAGCCTCCACAGAATCAGAAATGCCTGAAAAAATCTGGAATGATTTATTCCTCTTCTAATTGTGCAAGAGCTACAGGTAGAATTGAGTCTAGCAAGATTAGATTTTCCATAAATCAATAGAGCTAAAATCTATATTCCTCTAAATTTCCTCAGTTCTATATTGTCACTCTGAATGAGAGATCACTGAGGACTGCTCTTCCGATCTTTTCTTCAATCTGCCAGATTTCCTGAACCCACAGTTCTTCTGATTGCCACACAATTTCTAACAGAAACTTCAATCTTGCACCACTGATTTGTGGGGAAGATATAATCACCACAACAGTCATGTTTTGAATGTTGTTCTTAAGCTGGAGCCAGATTCCCTTTTTTCACTCCTCTTTTAAGGAGTTAATAGCTAAAGAACAGCTTTCAGTATTACTGTGACTTTCACACAAAGCCATCAGTCTTACGTAGTAACTAAGCCTCTCGACATCCCTGTGACACTATGAAAATATTCTCATTGCACATGCAGGGAAACCGAGGCGTATATGTTAAGTGATTCACACCAGTCTCCTGAGAAATCAGCATCACAGCCAGAAAAGTACTGTTTTTTTGCTTTTCATAATTAAGGAACTGATAAAGAGAGAGGGAGTTTCTTATAGACTACCAGGAAGAAGTAAGAGCATTCAAATCTGATAAAGCGCAATTGTCCTGAAATACTTAAAAACTATTGCAGAAAGCTACAGTTGCTTTGTTTTAAATTGGATTTTAAATGCTATCCTAATTTATTTAATCTAAATGAGAATGTCTGGTTTACACTAAAAATAAGCAGGTATGGGTACAGGTGGGCCTATGTCTAAAAATGGTAAGTTTTAATTAAAACTTCCTTGTTCGGTCTAGACCTTAATGACTGTAGAGCAATCCCATTCATCTTAAAGAGAAGATTCCTGCAGCAAGAAGCAAATGCAAATTGGCCCAGCAACCAGCCTGTGCATTTAAGTTGTTCAGGTGCAACAAAAAAAGCCCCACATTTTTGAGGCATTTGCTGCATAAGTCAGTATCAGATAATTATGCATGCGAACATATGTACAGAACTCTGAAAAGTCACAAGAAATAGGGTAGAAAGCTGTCTTACTACAGTGATACGAATTTTTCAAAACATATTTAAATTGTTATTTACCCTAGGGAACCACAGTGAAGCAAAGCAGCCATTTCAATTGTAGGGGTAAATTATATGCACTCTGTAGCCTTTCACAAAACCTTTTTCTCTTTTCTTTTTCAAAAAGTAATTTACATTTAATTAATTTTATCATTTAATTGTTACAGAATTTGAACAGCATATGAAATAATACAGAAAAACGCGTACGTGAAAGTAAAAAGTAAGGAGAGAGAGACATTTATGATTACTGCCATTTGGGGGAAAGGGGTTAATTCAGAAGGAGAAAAGCAGACCAAGTATCCATGAAAAAAAGTAATTTGTTGCACATTTTGTGTGATAGCCTTTCTATAACAGACAGATCACTGAGACCTGTCAGCTAGCTACTCATCTAGGAAAAAGAGGTGATTTCCATTTGATAAGGATTAGGCTTTTTAATAGTGTATAATTAACGTTAACTTTGAGGTTCCATGACAAACACAAAAGCGAAGACTTCCATTATGATATAAACATTTCAAATATGAACATAATATAATTCAATATCTATGTCTGTGAGAGTCTTAACTCTTTCTAGTCAGGTTGCTCCTTTTTTCCTCTCTTTAGAAGAGTCTCTGCCATGGTAAAGCAAATATCCACAATATATACCAGAAGTAAGCAGCTGGACTACACTGGATGTTTTAGAAAACTGGTAACAAAAAAGATCACCTTTAATTTCCAGGTCACTGGTCCCTGGTCTGCTAGCCCCTGTTTGCTAGCAGTCAAAAGTAATTTCCATAAGAACTGGTTTGCTTTCCTCAATAAAACACTGATGGACTTGAAATTTTACCTAATTGATACATAGACATATCTTCAAAAGTGCTGTAAACAGAAGTGGGATTTACCTTGGAAATCCCTGCAAATTGAAGAGCGTGGGTATTATGGCTTAATTATTCCTAGAGCTCCCAAAGGAGCTCTTTTTTTTAAGTCCCTGCTTAGAGAGGGGTAAGACAGGCTACCTGCACCGCTATGGCCAGGGCTTCAGTCATTCTGCAGGCAAGTAAAACCATTCACTCCAGAAGTCTCTGGTCTGGGAGAACCTTTCATGAGAAGCTGTATTTAATTAGTGACAACAAAAAGAAGGTTATGGGTTTAAAGAAAAATTGCATATTTAAGTGTTCATTTGTAATTAGGCAGATCTGTCTTTTGAATGAACCACTGCTTCAGTGTACTTCTTCTGCCATGGTGTGCAAGACTCAAAGTTTTCTTTCTGATCATTTACTACAAGCTATAGTGGCAATCCAAGATAACTTGCTGTATCTGCTCATTTTGTGGTTAATCCCAAGTATTTGTTTAATCTTATCCAGTCCAAATTAGCTCTGCCCTGCCAACTGCTTTAAGGATCCAAACCACATACTCAACTCAAGGAATGAGGTGACACAGTGCCTACCACCACAGGAGAGCCCTCTCAATTTGATTTGTTGTCAGCTGGCACTAACCCTTTCTGCTTGCTTTACAATTAATGGACATAGAGGTGGAAACAGAATTGACTCACAGCCGCTGCTGCTGACTTCCTCTTGAAGCACTCTATGCTTCTGCGCTAGCTATGTGGTGACAAGAACGTGGAGAAGTGACAAAGATGCTTTGATCAAGATACGCATCGTGTGTGTGTGTGTGTATACTATTATAATATAAAATGGGAAAAAGTCATACAAGTAGCTTGATCAAAGTGGGCCAATGTTTGTCTCCTCATCAGTATGCTGCCTGTAGGGTCTGACAACCTGTCAAACGACCTGGGAATGAGAAACTACCAGCGAATTTAACTGCAGGATATGCTCTGAAAGATTGCATTGCCTTGCTTATGCACCCTAAGTTTGGAAGAAATGATGTCCTAGTTTCAGCTGGGATAGAGTTAATTTTCTTCCTAGTAGCTGGTATAGTACTCTCTTTTGGATTTAGGATGAGAGTAATGTTGATAACACACTGATGTTTTAGTTGTTGCTGAGCAGTGCTTACACTAAGTTGAAGACTTTTCAGCTTCTCATACTGCCCTGCCAGCGAGGAGGCTGGAAGTGCACAAGAAGCTGGAAGGGAACACGGCTGGGACAGCTGACCCCAACTGACCAAAGGGCTATTCCATACCATATGACATCATGCTCAGCATATAAAGCTGAGGGTAGAAGGAAGAAAGGGGGGGACATTCAGAGTTTTGGCATTTTGTCTTCCCAAGTAACCATTATCTGTGATGAAGCCCTGCTTTCCTGGAGATGGCTGAACACCTGCCTGCCCATGGGAAGTAGTGAATGAATTCCTTGTTTTGCTTTGCTTGCGTGTGCAGCTTAGACGGTCTTTATCTCAACCCACAACCTGGAGGGCAGCAGGATAGTCCCTAACACCTAACATTGGTATTCTAAACCACAAAGTACGTGTTGATAATTTCCTGTATCCTATAATACAAGGAAGCTGTTCTTTACCAGTTAAATTTATGCTAGAAGACAAAGAAACGAGTCATGCACAAAACCTGCAATCTTTAGAAACTGAAGAAAAAATATTTTTACCAATATCTTTCAGTTGTGTCTTTCAGATGTGCTATCTACAGGAGTGTTACTTCAGGTTAAAGGTACACCTGTAACTTTGTCTTTCCATTTTGCATCCATTTAGCAAAGTATTTCCCGTCAACAACTTCAGACTGATAATATCTGCGCATGATCAGCTATGCTTTATAATTCAGTTCTCCAAAATGTTTTAGAAATCTCGCTGCAGCAAACAGAAACCATCAGTTACTAACAATCTTTTCACAAAAACTTTCTAAAGTATATGAACTGAACTTTAAACTTACTTGAAAGACAGAATTTTTTGTCCCTGGTATTTTTACCATAAACAAACTAAAAAGCTATATACTCTATATGATATGTGACCCTGTGAAGATAGATAAAATAACTTTCTGTTTTATGGCATTTACTTTGAAAATCTGATTAAGATAGATGTCTCTAGTTCGTAATTCTTCAATGTCATGTTGTCATAGTTCCCATCAGCAAGATGTTTTAAAGGCTTTCGATTAATATTGCATGCCAGAACTGAAATTACATCCTTTGTCGTTTAGTTCTTAATGGTGCAAGTGATATCTATCAAGTAGTGTTTTATGAAGCATGTGTGATTTTTATTACAGCCTGTTTTCACAAATCTTGTTCAGGTTTCATAAAGACTGTTCATGGTTCACAACAAATATGCCCTGCATTTAAAATCATGCCAATTCTCAAATGCAAAATAAAACTTGGATTTTTCAGTGAGGTTTATCAATAGAACAAAAACTCTTCCTTAACCTGTATATAATCATTTTAATTAGCAATGCAAAAATATTACTGTAAGACCCTCAACTCTGCATGAGAACTATATAGTAAAAAAACCCCAAACAACAACAACAACAACAAATGCAATCATGTATTATTTACACAAGTAACAGGTTATATCTGCCAAATCTTATATGTGCCTTAATTTTAAAAATGAAGGTGACACACAGATAAATCAGAAGATGCAACATTCCCCCCCCATCCAAGTACAACAGAGATTTTCATTTGCAGCATCCATCTTTGTAAAACAAGGTGCATATAGTTAAAACTTCTACAATTTACTGGAAACTAGATAGCTAGGGGCCGTTGAGAAGGAATCTTAGGGTTGGTTATTTTTGGTCAACCTGCCATTTAAACAAAAATGTGCAAAATCAATAAAACTTAAGTCTTAGAGGACATATGGACAGAACATATTTTTCAAATATTTTGTTGTCCAAAGGCATAAAGAGCTTTCTCTTGATACCTAACAGAGTAAGGCAAATACACTGTGGGAAGAAATACTGCCCATTGAGAAGAAAGCGGGCATTTCTTCCGCAGATGGTAGTGAAAGGAAAAATCGGAGGATTTACTTCTGAAAGGTTTAGTAAATGTTGTTTTCACTCTCTGTTGTTCACTGTGGGAACTGAACCAGCTCACTTTTAAAACATTTTTTTCCATTAGCTGGAATCGATTCTCAGAGCATTCCAACATATCCACCTCCAGTCTACAACTGCTCCATTAACCCCTTCAATACATATGTAACACGCGGTCAATATTACAGCAGGCAAAATCTGTTTAATTTAAATACTATATATATACATGCCTTCTTGTCCATGGTACCATATAAGAGACCAGCTAGCAGAAGGTAGTTACAAAAGCATATAGGGTGAAAGAGCTCAGGTTGGGAGAACAAATTCACCTGGATCAAGGAAAACCGATGATGATGCTGTCATCCACAAGGCAGACATTTTAAGTAACAAGTTAAACTGAAACTTTGCAGGTTTTTGACTGAGTTGAGGATGGCTTAATCACCTTATGAAAGCTGAAACAGAGATAAATATTTCAGCTTCAGTGAAAAAAGCTATAGTGGAACTAGTTCAGCAAACAACCTTCCTAATAGTGGCCTCTTTATCCCCAGAGGGATTTAAGAAGAAAGATGAAAAAAGAAAAGTACAGAAACACTGTTAAAGTAAATTGAAATTTAACCTGCTGGGGTAACATACTTATGATCTTGCTTTACAAGAAAAGGAAATAAAAAATATAACATAAAACACATGATGGCAACTATGCACAGAGCATGAACTAGAAGGAACAGTGTACTTACAATCCTGCTGTCATATTACACGAACACCATCTCCTTCCACCCCAGGCTAACCCACACAGTAGTTAGCAAGGATACTAATAGACATTATTTCTATGCTCTTTTTAGGGCTTGAGGTCTGTGAAACCAAACAGAACCTTCCAATGGTAAAATGTCATTGACTTATTTCCAACAATTTACCTGTAGATTAAACTGACAAAAGATGCTATCACACAGTGAGAAATTACAAAAGCTTGCTCACTTGAGACACAAAAATGACATACAGCTTACATTATGCAGAGATTCAAAATATAATGATGCAACCTTTAGTGGTATGCTCTTGGCCTGGATTCCCTGCAATGGGATTCAGATGTTTTGCAGCACTGTGGGCTCAGGTTTTATTCCCCAGGGGATAGCAGTCTCCCAGAGCAATACTCCCTGGGGCTGGGGATCACCGACCCCATAGGGTTCAATTAAAGTCACACTTGTTTCTATTCAGAATAGACTTTTCTGCATCTTCATAAATCAGATCACCCTTCTTCCTTGTTCGGAGTCAGAAGTGAGAAAGTTATGCAATTATTGTTAGCTTCAGATAATCTTCTTTGCTGATAACTCATGGAAATCAGTGGAGAAATAAGTTTTGAGTCCAGAAATTGAAGACTAGCTTTTTAACCAAAGAATTCAGGTTTTCATTAAAAGAAAACAAAATGTGAAACAAAAATGGAGAAGTCTGGCTGAAAGACTTTGTAGGGGGAGGAAAAATACAGCTTTCCAAAATGCTGACAGGGAATGAATCTGAAAAATCTTTGAGAACTTAGCCAAAACCTGCCTGTAAAACACAGGTAAAATGATGTGGAGCATCCCATTTCCTGCTTTGCTCATCCAGCACCTTATGTTTATACCAAATACAGACAGCCACTTAATTTTGACTGCAAAATTTGTGAATTATAAATAAATTATATAAAAAAAGAAGTACCATGCTTCAGCTGTAAGGTGAGTAAGTTCTACAATCCTGATTCACGTAAAACGACAGTGTGTTAATATATGTACCCATTTCATACCACATGTTTAACTGGAGTGCGGTATGGATTGCAAAGTTTGATGTACGACTTCTTAATAGATTTCCTAGCATTTTCAAGTGTTAGATAATTTTGGTTCCTATCCAAAATCATTAATCCAAAGTGAGCTACAACTATATGTTTTTCTTTGTCTTCTCATTTCATTTCTTAATACTTCCAAGAAAAACAATTTGCCAAAGCTATTTACTTCAGAAGCACAGTTAAAAAACCCCAGACTTTCAAAACCTTTAACCTGAAAAAATACACTCACAAGTCATGATTATGTAATGCTCGCAGCTGACACAACCAGTGCTGCAAAAAACTGCCTTTCTTCCCAATAAATAAAATAGCATCTAAAGGCTCTTTTACTACTTACTAAACCTGACTTTTACTGACATACGGCTGACATTCATGAAGAAGGAGCAAACTACTAGATTTCCTCAATTCTAAGAGCCAGGGGGAAAATTTTTCACTAATTAAGTCAACTGAATTTTTGTCATGGACTTGTTAAGGTTAATGGCGCCTCTTGAACATTGTGTAAATTTACAAATCCAAAAGTAGTTTGAAAGGCACCCAAATTAGTTCATTATAAGCGATGAAATTCTTGACTAATTTCTGCATGCTCAGCCTTGTCTGGGAACACAAGGCCACACTAATAAAATCTGTGAAAGATAAGCTAGGAATGGGAAAACACAATATAAAACTTCTAAGCACAAATAGGTGAGTTTGTTTCATCAGATTTGAAAGAACTCAGATAAGAGAGATTCATGTTTTGCTTTGGAGGAAATGAAAAAGGAACAGGGGCAGTGAGATGAAAAGAAAACCATGGCGGAAAAAAAGGTAGAATTGCACAGAAAAGAGGTTAAATGAATAACACACGGAGGAGACGCAAAAGTGAACAGCTAAGAGAAAAATTCTAAGAAAAATGAGAAAGCATATACAATTTTATTAGAAAATCATAATAACCAAACTTTTATGGAAAACATAGAAGTGAGATGCTTACTCTACAGCCTTGACTTTTAAAACAGGAGTTTAATCCTGGCCTTTTACCTTAACTCTAGAGAGTTAAAGGTAAAAATTCTTATAGACTGCAGCTTGACCCTTAGAGCAAGAGAGAAATAAAGCAGTAGGTCACCAGATGAATTTTTGTCTCCAGATCAATTAATTAAACTATCTGTTATCAAGTATAAGGAATATGCACATCATGAGAAAGAGCAAAAGAACAGGGAACCAAGCTTCCAAAAGAGCTTTTAAATACTTTTTTTCTCCTAACTGTGTCAGGGAAGAGAAACACGTAAGAGGGGGAGGCCTCCACAAGAGCAAACTGAGGAACTATTGTTCTCTAATGACTTTAAATAAGCTTTTTAGGCTTACATGTGAATTAGAATTTTGCTCTTCCTCCTTAGTTTAAAAAGAAAAAAAAAACCAAAAAACCTCTTGATTTTAGTAAGATTCTATTCTAATGACAATCAAGTCTAGTTAGGTATCAATCAAAAGAACAAATCCATTGCAAAAGATTTCTTAAAAGACGTTCTGGGTTTCCAGTACAGCTGCTTCCCTTTTCAGAAGGAAGATAGAGTCATTAACCCTCAAATCAAACATAAACTTTGAATTGCTAAGAGTTGAAACAAAAACTACCTTTCAGTCTGTCTGTCTCCATTCATGTAACTTATCAACAAAACTCTCCCACATCTAGCATAGCCTTTGAAGTAAATCTATGACAATTTCAGAGGTATCAGTGGTCACGGAGAGTGATTTAATTAGACATTTGTATGTGTTCACTATTTATTCTGCAAATGCTGTGAAGGACAGCAGTATGCTGAGCAGGATAAACAGACTGTACTATAATTAATGATAATAAACAATTATGTCCAATGATAAACAAAAAGTTAGCAGGGAAATTCCAGAAATATTTTTTTAAATGTACAAAACAAACCAAATTGTGAAAATCAGTCTTTCTTACGTTTAAATTCCATATATATTTTCATAGATGACTGTAGGCTTTGCCTTTTCTTGTACATATTTTCATTATGTCCTAGTTGTGTTGCTGCTCCAAAGCTGTTTCCAGCAGGTGATCTTTCACATCAGTTTCTAGCTAAACTTTACAGCTTCTCGCCTGAACCAAGCTCCTTAAAAAAACATGGCTGATTCATGTCGTAGTAAGCTCTTCCTTTTAATAACACTGCTGTAGTTCTAAGACAGACACTGACAGAACAGATAAAAGGCAGAGAAATCACAGCTCACAACTACACCCTTTGATTTAAGTAGCCAGCTAGATAGTATACACATAAAGACCCAAAAAGAGCAGAGCTAAAATAAATGTTTTTGAAACAATAGCAAAAATACACAAATAAGCACAAAGTAAATCACTACCATGGTGCAGTGAAAAGTGATGAAATCTCCCATATACTGTTAGCAAATGCAAGTTGAATTCCACGATGCTCCTGCCTTCCAGGCCACTGTAGCAGCAAAAGAGACAGTGCTGCTTCTTCTGGGGTAAGCAAAGGCTAAATAAAATGATTCATTACAATTCTGTGTCCTTCTGGCAGAATTACAAATTCTGCATATTATTTAGTTCTTAAAAAAGATTGATCTGAAACCTCCTAATAGTAATCTAATCTCTACATAAACAGAATTTGAGTTCCAAATGATTTAATGTGCAGAAAGTGTGTAAACTCCCTTTCAACCTAACAGCTGTCATTTCACCAATAACAAATTTGGCAAATGTGTTTCTTGGTATGCTGGGAGAGCACTTACAAAGACAGCTTGCTCACCACGTAACACTGCTGATTTGTAAAGCAAGCTATGCCACAGTCAAGGGGGACAAGATCTTACACAGACATAGAGCCAGAGGATATCTGAATCACTGGAGTCCCTGGAAGCCTGCTGCCTTCTACTCGTGGGGAAACACCCCTTTATTTCTAGCATAATCACACCCCCTCTGCCTGAACACATTTCCCTGGTCCATCTTCTGGTTAAACTATCATAGGGGAAAATGATTTTGTCTTTTTGTCTTCTGCTGTAACCCCAACGCTGGTGACAAGCAACCCGTGTGTGGGGGTGGTACGTGATTGCGAGGGAAACAGATGGTCTCAGGCTGAGAAGTCTGATATTTAACACGCTTTTATAACCACTACCGGGGGCTAAAAACAAACATTTCAGGAGGGAGAACTGTCTCGTGGTAAGACCGCAGCAGAGTAAGTCAGGAAATCTCTTTTTTTATTCCTGGCACAGCCAGTGGCTTACGGCGTGATCACAAGCAAGTGAGAACCTTCGTATGTCCAGCGGTCTCGCCTCTGAAGCTGGTTAACAATACCTGCAAAGGCGCAGGGGGCTGCAGGAATCAATTACGTACCCAACAGCTCTATGCTGCTCTTGCAATGAAAGGTGTTCCCTGGGTGAAACTTGACCAGATACGGCAGAGGTGAGTAAAGGTCCTCTGCCCTCAGACTGAATTTATGATGAAGAACATGCAGACCAACGTGTTTGCGGACAGGAGGAGAAAGGGTACGCTTTGTGTTCTGCTCAGGGGCGACCCCACACCGCTGCCAAAGTGGGGAATGGGAGGGGATATTCAGAATATCAGGTTTTTTCTGATATGGGTCAAGTTTCCATCACTTTTCCACAGAGAGAGCCTATGGGTGGGGAAGTGCATGCAACCCATCCCACCTGCTCCCTGCAGAACTCCCTGCAGCCCAATTTCCCTGGCTCCGTGCAGGTGTAAGTGTCAAAATTTCACACGCACACCCTTCCCCAAGGTGTGAGGTTTCACAGGTTACATGCAGTGTTACAGGAGAACGTTCTGTCTTCCACAAAGATAAACCAATGTCACAAACAAGGTAACATTTTCCACAAAAGCTACTGCGTTGCTTTATAGTCTCAGGTGAATTAAATCTATTAGAGAGATTCACACTTTGGAAGTACACATCTAAAGAAAATAAATACAAACAAACAGTGAAGACTTTTGAGGTACATTAGCTGCAAAAATTACCTCAGAAGCAAATGCTTTTAGAAGCCGCAAACACAGACAATTAGTAGCATTTCTGAAAGCTGAAAGTCTAAATAGCTGTCAGCAACTCCACAAGCAAGTGTAAGTTATTTACAACAGCAAGCAGACAGATTATCAAGAGAACAGAAGCACTGATTAATTGTCTAGTCTAAACTGGCAATAAAAACAGTGTAAAGCCCTGTATGTGTGAATGCTTATTTTTAAATAGGTATGTTTTGGTTCCAAGTTTTCCTCTTTTACTTGTTACCATTTAATAATAATAATAATCATCACTGAATCAAATTGCTCTTTTAATTTTTTAGAACATTTACAAGTAAAAACCTGACTTTGTAGATAGCCTCAAAAAGACTTTTCAAATTTCTAAATACCAATGAAATACTTAAGAGAGGCTAAGAGCTATTTTAGAGTTTGCTGCAACAGTTACAAAGTAAGATGCTCGCATCGCACTGTTGTTCCATAACCGCACAAACTTCCAGCCTAGATTCCAAAATATTTTATAGATCTCAGTAAAGTTTGGGTGAAGACCTTCTAATGAATTTTGGTAACTATGGACTTCTTCATGGCATATTCCATATATTTTATGCTCTTCTTTAAAGAGAATTGGAAAATCTGAAGAATTTTCACATTCAGCGATTTATATTCAGAACTTTTTGCAACTGTACAGGACTTCTTGAAAAGGCAAGGAATAACTTATCTTCAAAATACCTACTCAGCTACCAGACCTCAATATGCTGGAAGTCTAGACACAAGAAGAAACTTAAGCCTTCATCCCATGAAAGAAGACAGATATACTTGTTCTGGAACCCAGCTGGCTGTGGTTGCTGGCATGCAAAAAGTCTACCCTTGGCCAACAGACAACTACATGGATGAGCATGTCCTGGTTTTGAGTAGCTTTGACAGTAACCAGGGGGATCAGTCAGAGTGGTAGGAAAGTATATAAAAGGAAGGCACTTGCAATGCCCCTGGGCCCCAAGCTTCATTCAAGCTCAGAGACCTGACATAAATCTTCTTCATTGTTTCTTTCCAGTAGGAACCTTGCAGCTTCTTTAAGCAAATGCCAGTTGATTACTGTTTATCATGTCTCCAAAACATGAAGTTGCAGAAAAACATCACATCTGCCAGAGGCACAATTCCTGCTTTACGACTGTTTATATTCAATCCTCACCCAAATGTAGGCCGTGCGGACACTACTGAATATTCCTCATGCTGTGAGAATACAGATGAAAATTGGTTGCTTGGGCCATCTAAATACGTGACTCATATACTGAAGTGAGAGACGATGGTAGCTCTTCTGCAGCAAATCCCAAGAAAGAAATTTGATGACTGATGTGCTGCTGCTCATGCCAGTGTGGTTTTCTCTAACAGTTACAAGTACAGCTAATCTTGCATCAGTTTTCATAGTCCCAGCTGGTCAACTCATCAGGTTTGTGTACAATGGGATGTGTGAACCCCCCCTACATGATAAACTCTCTAGATATTCCAAGTTGCATTTGTACGTGGTACAGATCTTTGCTGAACATAGGCAAAGATGCTAGATTTACTCCCCCTAGAGTTAGTGCTCAGGTGTTTAATGGCCAGGTCTTTCGCTAATACCAGTAGTCTCAATGAACTTTTTAATAGTTTCCTCTTCCTGATAAAACCAGAGGAATTCTGGTTACTGGTATACATACCATAATAGCCAACCCAGTTGGTGTGTGTCTCTTCTAGATCAGAAACAACTTTCACTGAACAGAGAGATGCATTTTGAGCCTTCTTTTGATTTGTGCACACAGAACAAGAGGGAATGGCAGACTAGTTTCTATGCAGATGGGTTTCTCACCACTTACAGAAAGTATCCTTGGTGTCTATCAATTAGTTGCTTAAGGCCATTTCATTAAGGACTGAGCTTAACCGTATCTGCCATTCTTCTACTGTCTTTACTTATCTTTTTTGGCAGGGACAGGGAAACACACGCACACAAAAATCATTACTGAGCAAATAAAAAACTTATTTGAAAAGCAAACTTCAAGAAAACATATTCAAGAAAGCTACTAGGTTCCGTCTCACTGCTGTGACAGTAGGAAGGTCCCTCTTGACCCACGATTTCTTTTACCGTTACATAGGAATGCATTGAGGAGCATGCGGCTCTAGGAAAAGCATCTACTCTTACAGAATAAAAGAATAATTCATGTTGTCTTTGATATTTGCAGCACTGTTACAGCTCTTGGAATATGAATACTTTGCACTATACTCTAGGTATTTATGCATATGCATGCAAAATTACTGTTAATAAAAATATAAATATGTGTCAGAAGTAGTACATTTTACTATTACTTTATGAATATCTATTATACTTGGGACATGTCCTTGCTGTTTACTAGAACTCAAGTGAGAAGTTACTGTGTCTGGTGTTGCTTGTGATAATTTACATCTCCCTAGGGATAAGGGTGCTAAGCTTTCTTCAAACCACTTATTCTTGGCACCAAAACTGAGCAATTACAGCTATGTCTCACACTTTGTCTTTTAAGGACGTGGCATGTTTATTACTTGCAAGAGGAAAATGACTCCTGCAATGATGTTCTAAAATCACTGGGTTCAGACAAAAAACCAAAGTGCTGGCTATAAATGACAAACTTAAATTTATATACAGCTCCTATCTCCATGGAATTTTGTAAGCACAAAAGCCCCAGGCAGAAAAGTATTCTTTTCTTGCTATTTCTTTTAGCAGGACAGAGGTACTATGGAAATTTCAATCAACAGTTTGGAAGTTTCCACAAACATTTTGCTTCTGTACTAACAACCACTGGGTATTGACCTAGAAGTTATTATTTAAAATCCAATTGCAGAGGTGCAACGGTAAGTTGCAATCTTTAGAACTACAAGAGTAGCTGATGAGAGCTTGTTTTAGACTTGTAACTTTTAAAGTCATAGACTTAGTCCTGCATTGCATATGCCTAACACGTAACTGCAAAATTAACAGCAGCTTGGAAAAAGACCTCAAAACACTAAGAACAAAACCAAAACTTCAATAACCAACTATATGCATAAGTGTAATTAAGAAATTGGTCTTCAGCTGCAAAACAAAAATGTAACACTGAATGCATAAAGCTGTCCAGTAAAATATATTCATTGCATCAAATGAAGCATATGATAATTACAAGTACTTTCCATAAATCTGAAAAGTAATGTAACAGAAAATAAACAGCCAATAAAATATGAACAATTTGAAAAAAAAAAAATCAAGCTATTACTTCTGAAATACAAAATTATATTGGTCTCATTAATCAGTTCAGAGTGTTGTATTAATGAATGGAAATTACTTCCTTGTAAGGTGTTTCTTTTACAAGGTAGTTTCTTCTACAGCGTCAATGCATCTCCTTTCTACATACTGAGTAAGAAAACAACAAAAGAAAATATCTGTAATTAAAAAAAATTAAAGGAGTATACAGATTTGAAGGATTATAATATTAAATGTGAAACAAACTGTTTTTTTTCTTTTTTTTTTCATTTCTTTACATGATTGATTGTAAATCTTAATATACCCTGGGTAATTCGTGTTGTTCTGTTACACAGTATCTTATTGGACCATACATGTAATAATGACATACTGAACATATGGTTGAGAAATACGATTGAGAAATTCCTAGACTGATAAACTGATAATATAATCACAAGCAAAATGCTCATGAGTTTTGAAAATATGACAGGAAATGAAAAAAAATTATAAGTTATTTTCCTTGTGCTTTAAGAAAAGCAACTTAAATATTCCCCTCCTCTTTTTTTTTTTTTTTTTTTTTTGAGAAATAATAGCCTCTAGGCAATGAAATCCCTTAAAAATGCAAACATCTGGGAAAGGAAAAAACAAAACACAATGGCAAATGTGTAGAGACAACCACTCAGACATGTCAAAGATGTTTCTACTAGCATACAAGAGAATTTAAAAACACTGAAGAAAGAATGGTGAAGGATGTTTAAAAAAGAAGAGAAGAAAAGACTGACAAGGGAAGGACAAAGGCACCCAAGAGAAACTTCTGCCCTAGGACATAAAAGCAGCAGCTATCCTGTTTTTGCAATGTGCTTCAAAGAGCAATTCTGTTTTTTTTCTGACCACGTTCCAGGGTGCCTCAGAACTATACTACCCATATTTTCTTTTCCTTTAAAGTAGACTGGTCCCAACCACACTCCTAGAGCACTGGAAGAGATCCTGGGATCAGTTATGTATGCCACAGACATTCATCTGCTCTGCATTATGATGCCAGCTAATTCCCTCTGACCACTCAAGCCCTTTGGAAACCACCAGCACAACCAGAGGGCTGCTTTGCAGGGCTGCCACACTTGTGCTTGGAGGGTACATAGCTGAGGGCACTGTGTGCCCCAGAGCTGATGGGAAAACACGTCAGGCTCACTCAGATGCTGGTGGATGACTATTTAGGGTGCTGGGAGCACAACTATTGAATTAGTTGCTGGGCAAAATTAACTACTGAGCTTTCTCTGAGGACATACATAGCTCCTCCACTCCAGAAGGACTCTCAGGTGTGATCTCACTTGCATGCAATGTGGGAGTCGCCAAGGCAGCGGTCTGCATCTACACATGGTAATTTTTTGTAAAAGCTTCTGTGCACTAGATAAAATGCTGACTGTTTTTCCCAGTGCATCTAAACTCTTTTTATCCATTGTCCATCAATTAATCATTCATCTCACATGTAGGCACAAACGTGTCACCGCCACTGCAATCATACCCTGATGCCACTCCAATATTATGATCCTTCCACTTACGCAAAAAGCCGTGTTTTACATACAGCAATGCTGTTGAAAGTCCTACTTGCTGACTGCCTGTCACCTCTTGAACAAAAATACCTTATCTAATGGGACTACCTGAGCAGAAGCACTACAGAGAACACAGTTCCTAAAACTGCTTTCAATAATTCCTTTATGTCATTAATCTCTTCAGAGAAATCTGCAATTGCAAACCTGACTTTTGTCTGTTAAAAATCTGACTTTTAAAATATCTTCTAACAACATTACCAAAATTCTGGGGGGAAAAAAAAGTAAGATCCTTATTTCTAAAACATATTCATTTCTATATCGATTGTTAACTTCAGCTACTTAAATTCTAGCCATTTGCATAATACTGTGCATTACGAGCAGGAATACAAAACTGTATAAAGTGGAAATAAAAGAGATGGAAAAAATGGTTGGGGAAAAGCATAAATCCAGATGTTAACTTTTGCACAGTGAGCGTAAAGAGCCACTTGATTTCAAACTCACACATTAAAGACTGTGGCATTTCAGGTTAAGTGGGAGCATCTCACTGAGAAGTCTGAAATCAGCTACTCTCTATAGCAAAAGTGGTCACATTTCTGGAAATTTGCACCATTACCAGTACCAACATCTCCTTCATTTCTGCTTTTAATCCTCTTATAAGGATATTAAGGTATCCAGGAACATCTCAGTTCCCTGGGGCAGGACAAGTAGCGCAGCACCCAAAAGGTTAAGATTATCGTGTACTGTTAAAACCACCTGAGATTGATACTTTTCTATATCTTTATCTCCCATTGTCCTCTCTGCAACTGCAAATTCCCCCAATAACCACAGCAGGCATCAAGAGAAAAGTCTGCTGGTTTTTTTGATCAATTTTCATCCCTTCTAACAGCTTTCCTGCCACAAGAGCGTAAGAGGGATCAGAAGCAGGCAGGATGTTAGTTTTCATCCCCAATTATAAAGGAACTAGACTTCTTATAAGCGTTCATGTTTGTGGTTTTGCTGACCCTTCTACAGATGGCTGGAATATTCTAAGAACAGAAAAGAAGGGTTAAAGAAAATTCTGGATAATGATGGCTGTAATATGGATTAGAAGCTTAATTTTTGTTTGTTTGTTTGTTTTGAAAAACATGCACTCTGCATAGCATTCTATTCCTTTAATGTGAAGACACTAATATTAAAAAAGAAATATGGCATGGTTATTTTAATTATGCAAAACTGTAATTGGCATTTATTGCATAGGGCTTCAGAGGGATAGGAGCATGGGATGGAAAGCTGATTTTTTCATTAAATAGCTGCCCCAAGGCACATGCTGAACAAAGCACCTTTTCATGAGATATACCTGTCCCATGGAGACAACAACAAAGGGAATGAGGAAGGGGAGGTAGGAAGCCTGAACAAGGACAGAATGATATGAAAAGAGTCCATTAGAAAAGAAATCAAAGGATAAAAGAGAAAGTAGGAAGTGGGATGGAATGCCATGGTATGGTCTAATAAAGGTTAAATGACTTAATCAATAAGAAAAAGAAGCCTTCAAAGCAGAAAGGGCAAAAAGAGGGAAAGGAGGAAATTAAAAGAGCACGCTTAAAGGATGAGAAGGATTAAAACTAAGATGGAACGAGAGGAAAAAAAAAAAAAAAAAGGGAAAAACGTCTCCAAAGAATGGGAAGGAAAAGGCAAAAACATCACGTCCTTGCATACAGATCACTTCAGGGAGCAAAAGGCTTGTGCCCATTTGCGTCTGTTGTATCGTACATTTGACTATATGGCATTCCTCAGCACTTTTGACTGCTTAAGGAGCATTAAAAAGATGAGTCATCAGGGATGGAGGTAAGGGCAGAGGAGTCCAGGATGATCTCTACTTTCTCATCTATGCTTACCTCTTTCCTGCTTTGCCTCAAGGTGGCTACCAGCAGTTAGGCTCAGAAGGAGTCCAGAAAGAACATCTCCCTGCCTATTTTTCCAAGATGCGGGGTGGTATCAGAAAATACTGTCTCCTAATCAGCTTCATACGCTCCTAGTGGAATAGGGGATTCATGCCTGCTTCTCCATAACAGATCTGAACATTTGACAACACGAGAAGTTGATACAGGGTGGCGGATGAGCAGTCTCCATTATTCATTCATTTACTTTTCCACATGGGGGAACTGTGCCTGCTGACACTCCACAGCAGTAATGCAGCAATGGAAACCATCATTCATACTATGGTAAACAATGAATACACCAAGAAAAAGGGATCTGATTTACTAGTGCCTTCTGTGGTTTCAAAATTAGAGGCTTTGATGCATCACCACTTGGCTTCGCTCATATCTCATAGTCACTATTAACAGACAGATATGGCAAGGGCCAACTTCTTTCCCTCCAGAGAGTCAGATAGCGTGGTGGAAACAGCACACCATTTTAGGATTATTAACCTACAAAGCAGCAGCAGAGCTTTGCTCTTGGAGGCAGAAATCATGGCAAAGAAGCTGCCTGATACTTATGTCAGCAGAAAGCATGGCTTTGAGTGGTGGAAATACTGGACCTGCTACTAATTTTCTCCCTTGCTACTCACCATCTCCCAAGGAACCAAACAGAACTAGAGCAGCACCGATGAGGCTGCAAAAGAGCACTGAATCCCGAGGTTCCCATACTTCGTAACTCTTAAGAGCTTTTCCCAAAGGCCTCCTGCAGATGCCATTGAATTGTTCAAGTCTTTGTAACCACAGGAGTATACTTTTCACATTTCTTTAAGTACGTTTTAAGTCCTGTTGTAATCATGGGAGTACAGTAACAGGAACGAGAAACATAAGCATACAGTAACTACAACTTAATTCTGCCAGATTTAAGCCTTTATTTGCATTTGTGTAAATTGAGAGTCACTAATCACCATCACTAAGATGAAAGGTTAGTGCATTGATGATAGACTATTTAGTATTCACAATTTATTATTTCTGGATCAATGTCAGAGAAAAATTCTATACTAAAAACCATACACAAAAAAAAGCTAAAAATCTTTTAATAATTCTCTTGATTTTCTTTCTGCCTTCAAATTTCTTGAACTTTTAGTGGAAGCAGCATCCTATCCATCACTCCAAAATACATATATAAATACCCGCTAGTATAAAATTCCAGGTGCAAAATTCATAGTCACTGTCTGCTCCTTTAAGATATGACAGAACAGATTAAATCTGGGGCAGAACACCACACAAGAACATCAACATTGCTAAAGCATGCATGAAGGATATGGAAGCTTCCCCAGCTTCCCTAGCATAGAACTAATACTACAGGGTACTTACTTCTAGAGATGTGTGGTTAAAATGCTTAAGTTTAAGCATTCTATTCTAAGCATTTTATTCTTTACTAGCTTGCATTTTAAGTCTCTTAAGGAATTTTTGACACACAAAGGGGAAAAAAAATCTGGTCTGTTGTGGCCATGATCATAAAAAATTATTATATGGTAATGAAGCAAAGCTGCATCCAAAGTTCAAAGCAGAATCAAAAGAACTTTCAGATAAATTTATTTAACAGAAATTTTGATCTATCTGAGTATTACTAATGGTAAAGCAACTGGATAAACCTGGGCAGGCAGTACTGTTTTACTCAGCTGGCCTTTATTCTGCTGGCCTTTCTCTACAACACTAGCCATTTTAATGTCTAGCTAACAGTATAAATAACTGTAATAGGGGAGGGAAGAATTTCCCTTTCAGGCTCAAAACAATGCAAGTACACTGGTTGATTCCTTTGCCCTGCCCAGGAATGTCCCTCAGGGCCTCCTGTCCCAGAAGGACTGCAAATTAGTTTATTCTAGAGGGCTTTTTGGAAGCTAGAAAGGAGTTTTAAAAATTATCTAACCCATCCTCCCCCTCTGCCTTCGGGTTTACTGGCTTGGGCACACAGTAGCCAGAATTCACTACAATTAGGGGAGACAACAAGGATTTTTAAATGGGAGACTAGATTAAAACAAGAAATAATCCAACTTGAGTGAGGAAGAGATCCATACGTGATGCTGCGGAGCATTCTGATGCCAATTATTTTGAGTTATTCATACAAAACTGTAAACAAACATAAAAATATTCCATATTACAAGCCACTGATTAAAGGCCTTGAGGAAATAGATCAGGAAGGGCATCTGAAGAAAAATACTGCAGTGAATTTTTAGAACTATACATTACAGGGCATAAGTAACAACTTTATACTGTACCTCTTGAAAAATGCATCATAAAGACTTGAGAAAGAAGTATTATCTTTGAATTAGCCAGGTAAATATGCCAAAAATGATGCATACCTGGAGACACAAAAGATCTAAAGGACTTGGAAATTGAAGCTTATGAGGGACCAATTATTGTTTCTATCGGTGGATACTTTTTAGCTGAGCATTATTCTATATTCTGATGGCAAGAAGATTAAAATGGTGAAGTGCCTCTTTCTAATTTTTCAGTACCAGTAAAAATTACTTTTAAGTTAATTAATGAAAAACAGATCTTTGGACACTCATACGTTCATAATCACAAGCAACTTCTTTACTAATATACTGCTGCTTTAAGAAACTCTATCTTTCAGCTTTTCCATTTTTATCACCCCCATCTAGAGTGCCTGCTGGCAAATCAGCAGCATCTCGGAAACAGGTGAAGAACATGAAGATACACAAGTGTAAATTTCATGAAGTCCGTTGCTCCCACTATGCTATACACTTTTGGCCAGTAAAACAATGCAAGTACTTAGCTCCAAACCCCCATGTTGTACATCTCATCCCAGTAGCAATTACAAGAGTCCAGCTGTAAAAACCTGATGGTGTTGCTGTGCAGATTCAAAGAATCAAAAGCGCAATTCATTAGAAGTGCTTCACTTGGCTTCTGAAGCATTTTCGATGCTGGTCTACACAGAGAGAAGGGTGCAAGGTCACCCCTATCCTTGCCTTTTCACCGCTCAGCAGAGGACAAGCTACCAGAAAGTAACCCAGAGACTCAAGAAATACCACAGACAGTATTTTAAGCCTTTCCTGAACACACTGTAGGACACCACTGAGAAGAAAGAAGGGAGCATATGACAAAAAAAACCTTGCAGCCTTTGGATTTAAGAATGAACAGAACAACAAGTCTCCTTACACCAACTACTAGCAACAAAATCAAGGGAAAGCTTTACCCTTCTTTGAAGCTTTCTGAATGAACTGAAAGATTCAAACAGCAGCAGCTGATATTTTGTACTCCATGAGAGCCAAGCCAGCCTTCTGTATATTCAGCTATCATAACATATGTTTTTGTACAAATAAATTCCATTATATGTTGTTTGACTAGGTACTGCAGTGTTAAATTAAAGCTTTAAGAAATGCACGTAAAATAATATTTAAGAGAATATTTCACGTGGAGTCTCCAGGTTATGGCAATGATGCGGTAAGTTTACTGCTGATTGCTGCAAAACAGAGTACGTATCAATGCAAAGATGAGTGGGACTGATGGCAGAATTTACAGTAACTGACTTCCTTTCAATTTGCAAAGTACCCTGCACTTACAGTATTTCCAAACTGAGGGGCTTTTTTATGACAACAAAGTATCCTGTTACATAGACAGAACTGTTCTTTTACACTGTAACTTGCTGCTAACTGTTATGGGATTTATCTTCAGGAGAAGAATAGCAACGAAGAGGCAAATTAATTCAGTTTTCTGTAACTGTAGCAGGCATACTAGTGTAAACATACAGAATTCCCATGGAGAGAATATTTTTAGTCCTTTGTAATAAATGATCAGCAACTTAGCAGACAGAAACATCCTTACATTTTTTTTTTCCTCCTGGCTCAGAGAATGTATCTCATACCTCTGAATTCTAACGATTAAAATAATTCTACCAATTACTTTGCTACATTCCAGTATGCATAGTCAAGTATGTAATGCAATAAACTATGCCTGAATGGTCTGTTTACCCCACAGCAAGTTACAAGGAAAACTCTTTCCCCTTAAAGGACTTGTCTCTTTGGAGCGCGCAGGCTGGCAAAAAGCCAAGGGAAGCTGGTGCTTAAGCAACCAAGACTGAGCAGTGCCTGTGTGCATTGCAATCTCAGCCAACCGCAGTAAATGTTATTGGAGTTTTTGTGCTGTAAAATTGCTGCTTTCATGCCCACTGCATCTGACAATAGGAATCCTTGGCCTTGCATGAGAGAGGAAGGCTGATGTGCCTTCTAGTCAGATCTCTGCATCCTTAAAAAGTAGGGTTACTACTCCTGTGTACTCCTAATGGGTTTGTGACAAAAGAAATTCATGTCAATGCTACGTCCAGACACAGAAAGATACTAAATGGAGAAGCCTTTTGTGTATGAGGTATAGGAGCAGAGAAATTATGCTTTCAGTGTAGTCCTTAAGTTTTTAAAATCATTGATAATATTTAAAAAGATAAGGGATGTTAAATTAAAGGTGGGAAATGTTTAGCCTTTTACTTTTCAAAGCAACTTTGAGATAAGCTCTGTTTCCACAATCATCCAATGCACATCTATTTATTTTTTGCTTAGTGACTCAAGCGCAAAATCCTCAGTATTTCTCCTATGAAAGACTGCGACAAGCATCTGCCCACAGAATTTGTGAGAGTACTGTTTACTTCCAGCAAGCAGCACGTTTAAAGCACTAAAACATCATCCTCCAGCTTACAGCTAGCCAGAACAGAGTTCAAGTGGAAGCCAAAAGCCAATGAGACAAATCAGATTTTTTATTTTTGTCAAATGCTCTATTTTTTTTCTGCAGCAACTTTTTCAACACTATAGAATAAAATGTGTTCACAGCTGCATTACAATGACTTGACTCCTGTATTAACCCCCACTGGCAACTTCCATTTAATCCAACAGTAGCCTGGCTTTCCTCAGAAGTGCAGAATAAGGCCCTAGCATGGTATCAACATTCAGCAGAACTAAGGAATAAATTAGGTATTTTATGTATTTGCACAGCTCTTTTTCCTCAACAGCAACTAAAGACTCAGTCCCAGCTGAAAGAAGAAACTTTTCCACAATCAATAGGGCTGGATAGTACATGGTATCCTTAATAAATTTATACATTTTGTACCAAGCTGGCAGATATTTGGTGCTCTCCAAAGTACCAGCTCCTTACAATGACCATGACTACATAAACTAATTTTAATTCAGCTAAAACAAACAGAAAATTAAATGACTGACCAAGCTTTCACAGCTGGGAAAAACACATGACTTTTTTTTTCCTTTAGAAAAAAGAGGAGCCTAAAGACTAAGAAACCACAAGATTAAAAAATAATAATAATAATAAAAAAAATCAAGATTTTATCAAAACCTCAAAACCTTCAACTCATTCTGTGTTTCTGGAAGAAATTTTGAATTCTCAAAGCTATTGAGGCTTGGTGAGCATAAAAGCTGATAAGAAGGGCTTGTAAAACTGTAAGTTCAGGATGTTGCCACTCAGTGATGAACAAATGGGAGCATGTGTAAGATCTTCAGTCCTCTTTTCCTAAATAAGGCGTTTAAAAATAGATTTTGTATTGTGGTTCAGAGTTGAAAATACTAGACCTTTCCCTGAAATAAAATAATGAAAAATCATAAATAACAGAGTTTAATGCGATGATGTGAGACACTTGCGTCTGATCCTGACCTCACACAAGTTATTTGCTGTGTGCTTGCACACTGTTTGTAGCTCTGGAAGTTGGCCTAAGCAGTAGCTGGCTAAAGTCCTCAGCTTTGTAATTTATAATGAAAATAAACTCTCTATGTGACTTTCCCTTTCTCTTTTTACCTTCTGTATTATGAATTAACTTCTACCATAAATTTGTTAGAGCCTACTTTTCCCCACAAGAGCAGTATATCCTCGTTCCTGATTGTGACTTCAGGGTTCTTCCATTAACAAACTGAGACAGAATTTAAATTCAAGCTCCTTATCTTGCAATTAGGAATGTCTGTTCTGTAATCAAGCTAGTCAAAGGAAACGATGTGTGTGCAAGCACTGGCAAGCAGGGAAGAGATGCATTTTTGACTCTTATGTTCATCTATACTGCCAGGTATGTGTTTGTTCAGTTTAAGCGATCTGACATTTGGATGCAGCTTTCTTCCTTCGATAAAACTATATTCTGCTTTTATATTTCACCGTATTTCAAAATCAATTTATCTTCACAGATTTTCTTAACTCGCATAATTTTTTGTAATATGATTTTTGATGGGGAAGGGAGGAGGGGAGGAAATGTCTCTACATCAGATCATATCCGCAGTACGATACACAGTTGGCAGGTTGTCCCATCTGGCATGCATTCGAGTATAAGACGGATAATTTGTCACTCTGAATCCTTTGATTTGTGAAGAGGCCGAAATCATCTTTGGAAAGATATTTTGCAGCTAATGATACAGGAGGTGTGGGGGAGACTGTTCTTTGAAGGCTACAAAGGCCACAATCTGAGGAGAAATAATTGGTCTTGGCTCTTCTATTAAGTAACAGAGATCGAAAACTACAAAAATCTTTAAGAGAAAAACATGACTTAAAACAATCAGATATGAGAACTAATTGCCCACCACTTTGCAAAATTTGATTTTGGAGGGGTGAGGGTGAGACTGGGGAACTCTAATTTGCTCTTGGCAAACAGACTGAATGCTTAATTAAACTGAACAAATGTACATTTTTGTACATTAAGGGAACAATGTTGACAGAAGTTTGGCTTAAAAACCAAAGAAAGAGGATAAAAAGATGGATTCATAAAATTGAAATCAAACATCAAAAAGGGATCAAAAATAAACTGGCTAGCATTCACGACAATTCTTAAGTTTTTAAAGCAACTATATTTGCCCCAAGCACATGCAATAGATAAATTTGTAGATCTGTCCCTAAAGGATATTGGCCTTCCTGCATTGTCTAATTTTTGACTGTAAGAGATTAAATGCTTCTGTAGCTACCGAGGACGCCTGCAAGCACTGCTACACAGCAGTTGAAATATAACAGTGTCCGGCCTCAGAAAAATGTCAGCATGTATTTTTATAGCATGAACTTATTCCATATTTACAGAAAGCTTGTCAAATACCTCTATTCAGCATCACGGACATTGTGAATTTACGGGTATCAAACATTTTTGCTTAGAAAATATTTCCATGACTATGCACATGCCCAGAAGACACTGGCAGTTTTCACTGAGAACAGGCAACCTTATTTTGTAATTTTGCAGGATATAAAATGGTCCAGCAAGTGGGAAGGGAAAATGTCTGGTTTGCAAACGATTTATTGTGGAAGGTGTGGACAATTTCAGAGTGAAGTCTGGGCTACAGGACAAATTGTAGTTTTCTGTTACATTTAAACAGACAATGCCTTGCAATGTACATGCTGGTAATGAAACACACTTACCACAGCTTAGTATGATAATCTCTGTTATAAACTACAAACTCATGTATACCTGATTTGAAATGTACACCGGTATTACTAAAAAAGCTCCAGGAGGTTATCTCAGTCCACCTTCTCCTAAGCAAATGTAGGTTTGTTCTCAGCAGTATGACTGACGTTTTTATTTATTTTTAATTTAATGTTACAAAGTGACAGAGCTTCTGTCATTTCCCTTGGGATAGACTTAGATATTTTAATACAGTTCACTGTTAGATAGTTTTTCCTGATAATTTGCCTAATTTTTCCTTTCCTTATTTTCATCTTATTGCTTTTAATTGTGTCTCTACATGGTATACAACATACTCCACCCTATCTTGGATTATTGGTTTCCCTTTGTCAACACTTAATTAGTGCTTAGGCTATGTACTGAGTCAAAGTTTTATTCTCTCACCTATTCCCATATATTAACACCTCTAACCTCCTAATTGTTTGCATCCAAATATATCTGAACAGCAGAATACATAGCAATAATTCTAGAAGTAATAAGAGAATTTGACAGGAACTTTGAAAAAGCAAGAGGCCCAAATTAAAAACTTATATTCCATTGATGCTATGTCTATGATGCCCTCTTTGCTGATGTATTTGTATACCTAGCTCAAACTGTACTTTTTAGTCAGACCATGTTGCAGATTTATGTCTGATTAAAATTCTCCATCATCGTTTCTCCTCAGATTTTTCCTGAATATTCTGCATCTCAGACCAGCTTACATTTTTCAGTTCTAATTCCACTTTATTAGTTTCTGACCACACAATTAATGATCTTTCCTTGTCCTTTTCTATTAACATTTTGTCCCCAGTTGGCACTCAGAACTCTCACTATTTAGTATCATTAGGAAATTTTATTAGTGCCATTTTTACTCCTTCATCCATACAACTAATGATGATGTTAAATAAAATCAAGATTATAGCATATCCCCATGATGTTCTCCAACACAACTCCTCCTAGTTTGATCTATTATTCTTAATTTATTATCACAGACTATTTCAAACCAAACAGGTCTGAATTCATTTTTCAA
This sequence comes from Ciconia boyciana, assembly GCF_034638445.1. Lineage (NCBI taxonomy): Eukaryota > Metazoa > Chordata > Aves > Ciconiiformes > Ciconiidae > Ciconia > Ciconia boyciana. The sequence continues at coordinate 37,937,325 of NC_132938.1, forward strand.
GCAACACATCTTAGGACCTGAAGACAAATTGTATATACTGATACAACAATGACAAAACTTAATTTATAATGAATTATGAGATAAGACATAAAAAAATCTCATTAGACAATGTGTAAAACAACAATGAAAATAAGGCATGTAGATACCCACAGAGCTTCCAGGGAATTTGGATGGATTGCCAGTTCTGAGAATAATGGAGAGAAAAAAAAAGGAAAATTTACATTTCACCAAAAAAAGCCCAAACAGCTTTTAAGCATTCAATCTCATGCCATCATGTTTGCATTTCCTCCTCCCCTAGCGCTTCTGCCCCTGCCTCCTTTTGTTCCCCAATAATCAGAACTAAACCACTGTTGATTGCATGGCAGGTGACAGCCTGGCTGCTAAGTTCTAGTTCAGTAACACAAGCAGTTTCCCTTCTGGAATAACTATGGCAAAGCAGGGATGGAATAAGGGCTGGGAAGTGTTTTGTAGGCACTAAAGCAGGACTGCCACAAAGTTACATGAGGTACTTCCAAGATGGTGGCTAGGACTGACTTAATTTGCTGTGGGTCTTTTCAATATTCACAGGTTATTTCCAACTTTCTCACAAGCCGGTGGGGTATGAAGGGGGAAATCACATTGTCCTCTTCCTGCTCCCACAGGAGCAAGTACAAGAGCTGCAAAGGAGGAAAAGATACCTTAAAGTCACTTGCCTCTTCCACTAACTTTTAACAAAAATCCCTGGGTGTACTTCCATTCACACTTAAATTTCGTGCTTCTAGTAGGAAGGAAAAGGCAGAAGTGGGGAGAAAAGGAAATGAAAGAATGCTTAGTTATGGTGGTTATACAGTAATTGAGATATCTAGGCAGAATAAAACATGATAGTTGGAGGGGAAGTCTGAGTTGTAACAAAAAAAATCCTAATAAAATTCACACCTATGCTTTGCACATGTGTTGCATCTGGTCATTACTGCTGCCACTCTTGAGCATTTGGCCTGTATTCTCTCAGGTGCTTATATAAAAGGAGAAGGTTCTGACTTTGGCTTGTTGACATTGTGGTATGATAAAATAGTAATCATTTCTGTATACTTTTGTATAACCTCTCCCATCAAATTCTAATGAGTCATCATGAACTAAAGTCCTCAGATTATGTTTATAGGAGAATTATGCCACAGAACATTTGGTGTCTGTAGAGTGAGATGTCCTACAATGAGACCTCTGAATATGAAGAGTTCTTGTATGTTATCATTCAACCAGCCTTATTAGATTATTTTTTCTCTTTCACAAATTAAAATTCAGGGTTGTGCTCTAGATTTCCAATTTTTTTCTCTTTGCAGGAAAGCTTAGCCATTTTGAACTGAAAAGCCCATCAATCTGCAACTCTCATGTGACTGGAACAAAATCTTGTTTATTATGCATCACTTGGCAGATCCTTGATCAAATCAATCCTGAAAAACATTTTCTATTATAGTCAAATTTTTTTCAGATCTTCCCATCAGATGAACTATCAACACAATCTGTTATTAAGAAACATGAGAACCTTGTACAACTTAAATGTTCAAATACACTGTTACAAATGCTGCTGTGAAATACATCTTTCTCCATTTTGCATTTGATGGTTCTGCCATAATGTTTCCATTTTAGGGGGTAAAAATCCTCAAATCTGAATTTCTAATTCAGACTCTTGATCTCCATTGTCAGTAGTAAGCATTAACATTTAACTATATATTTTCTTCATAGTCTCTGGTTAACCTAAGAATTTAGTACTGTATTTCTCATTATAATACATGTCTGTGTTGAAAGATAAGCTACTACTAATTTCAATAAATTCCCCTCCAAATTCTGACTAATCTATAATTTTTGGTGGAAAAAGATTAGGAAGCTTATCAAGATGCTTAAATACAGACTTTACATGACTTCTATTGTTTATAAGCAGACTTTATTACATAAAGAAACACTCTCCACCTCAGTCACATCCAAGAATCCCCCCCCTCCCAGCTCCTAGTTCACTCTCGCTCTCGCTTAAACAACTGTTCCTCTTCCCTGCAGACATATTCAGATGCCCCTGTTTCTTATAAACCAGTTCGCTCTTCTTTCTAAAAACAATAAAACTAGTAAATTGTTCTGAAACCAGTAGCCAAATAGGCTGACTGCTGGAACAGAGTCAGTGTACTGAGCTGCATGGTGGAGAAGACGAACAACAGGCAGAATAAATTGGAGGAGCTATGTAAAGGAACACAATTATGACTGATGGTCCGAAAATTTATCTCCTCCTGAATTTTACAACCTATTAACACACTGCTTTTAGAGAAATGAGATGATTCCCAGCAAACTGTCCACAACAGTCCTCACTTGATCTGAATTTTTAAAGGTACTAGCAATACCTCCTTGAAGACCTTTTCTTCTCATGTGGTAAGCATTTGATAACTGATTTTAGTAATGCTCATTTCTCTTTTAGCTAATTCCTCAAATGAAAGCTAATTCCCCTTGGTCAACAAAAAAAACTAATCAAACCCAAAGGCTTAGATTAATATAATTCTAAATACATAATTAGATCCTTTAAATTTTGAGGGAGTTGATCAAATAAACTACATTGATCAAATGAACTCAGACTAAAGGAAAACAAACAGATGTTTGCATAGACTAAAGAGAGGGTAATTTAACTTGTTATTCACATAAAGTCAATATAACTGAAAACAGTTCAATAATATAATTATTTTCGGTCAGTACTTTTTTAATCCTAAATGCTTCAAAAGTGATGCCCCACCCCCTGCCTATACAAACACTGGACAAAGTAATCCAGAATATGGCACTGGAGTTTTGTACCCCTTAACATCAGATATCATGGAAAGCTTCTTTTGCATCTGGATGAACTAAAAGACAACTGGTGAAAAAAACCCTTCCTCCTGTGAAAGTGCTACACATGCTGTATTACTTACCATTTTAGCTAAAGAAAATACAATACTCAAACAAGACTGTACCAAAGGCCATGATTAAATGATATTTACTTTCTAGGATAGATTTGGAGAGATCCATACACTGGTAAAAAGCCTACACAACAATGCAAATCATTGAGTAGAAGAAAGTTGTAGCTAACTTAGAAATTATTAGCTTAATTATTTATTCTGCTCCTGCTTGTTTTACAAAGAACATTTTTTTCCCCATCAATAGGCCAACAGTATAAGATATGAGAAACCAACCATAAGGAAATCAAGTAGATATTCCAAGCAACATTCATATATGTGCTGGATGAAAGCATCCTTTCTTGAAATAATGCAAACCCTGATCCTGCAGCTGACTGCAGGGATGGAAGCCCGCTACCAGAACGCTTATGGTCTTCTCCTTGTCCAGCAGAAAAGCAAACAAACCCCACTTAAATTATGACAACCACAAATATAGTATCTGTGGTTAGCAAGTTGAAGCACTTCTAAAAACAAGTCTAATCTTGTGGAGAGAGAGAAAGATCATTAGCTGTATTATATGACTGCCAGCACTACTAGATTATGAGTGTATATATATCATTGATTTAATTCTTTTGACAGCAGGAAGCAGAAACTGCAAGCACTTCTATTGCACATATACACTGAAGGGGTGAATCTCAGACATCTGCAGATAGAGACAACAGGGGAGCACAGTGGGAAGAGAGAGGGGAGGGGAAAATGAACATGAACTTACAGAGTATGCCAGGTTTCCCTTCTGCTTAGCAAAAGTCTTACCAAGAACAACTTAACATACACCGCAGTGATAACTTCTGTCCTGCTTCTTATCAAAAACCCCCTTATTTTGTCCTGTTAAAAGGCCAAGACTTGACTTGCCATGGGACCAGCTGAAATTATTTTGGCTAGTCTGGAGTGAAAGGGATTAAGGACCATTCCTCAAGGTTGGCAAACTCAGACTGGCAAGCAACTGCTGAAAATTTCAGAAGCAGCAAAATGCTAAAACCTAGAGGAATGATGAACTCTTATTAGCTTCCTAAGAGGCTAGGAGGTGTAAGGAGTTCATCCCAACTATTAAAATTTTTTACCAGCTTTCTCTTGCTTTTGCATTTTTCATTTGTAGAGGAAGGGCTGGTGGATACAGTAATCTAAATGTATTGACTTACCGAACTAAACCAGGCTACCTTTTGGATAATGCATACATTTTCTGACAGATTTCATATTCCTAGACATAAAGGAAAGGAGACAGCTTCATAACATACCCTGATTATGAAAATGTATTACCATTTTTTTGGAGTTCTTCACAGATTAAATATTGAGCAAGCTGAACATGCAAAAATAAAGTTATCATTATTAATTTTAAAGATCTTAATCCAAGCCCCTAACATGAAAAAAAAAAAAATCACATACACAACTGCTCTTAGCAGACTGGCCTTTTAGACACAACACCAAAGTTGCACTCAAAGCTAGGAAGACAAGCTCAAAGCTAGTATTTTTGCTCTGCAAAATAATTCTGTCCAGACGATGTGCAATCTGTAGGAAAATATTTCTCCAAACTCCCTCTAGTGGTTCATCTGTAGGAGAGTTCTTTACAATCAAAAGACAGAAATGGTTCTTAGAAAATGGAGAGGCTTGTTCCAAGCTTTGCTGATCTACTGGGGAAGGGCTGTGAATTAAGAAATTATTCTTCCAGTCTGCCTACCCCAAGAAAATCTGTTCAATCACACAACAAAAATGGAACCCTGTAGCTATTATTTTTTTATGAAAAAAAAAAAAAAAAAAAGGACGTAAAAATGTGGTTTCTTATGGCATGATGTATAAGTGGGCACTGGTGCTACAAGTACATGTCACTCCTGTTGGTTACTCACACTGGTTGGGAGGACGAGAAACATGGAAACATACATCTCAGGAGCCACCGTTGCCTTGTCTCACCACACAGCTCTCTTCCTCTAGATCTCTCTCCTCAATCTAGAGTGCCCTATCCAGTAATGTACAAATCGCATTCTCCTGCCCCAGGGTAACTAAAGGAAGAGCTGGAACCTGCTGAACTTGATGAGAACTTTATGACGCAAGAGAACTTTTCCATTATTCTGAAGCTAAACACCATGACAGTTTAACCAACTTCAGCCTACCCTTTAAAAAGTACAACCAAAGACTAGTCACTTGCTACAAATTACATTACATAATAAATCATTAATGGCTATTGCTTCATATAAGTATTGCATTTTAAAATAACTTAAACGAGCTTTTATGTATGTTACTTCCTACTCTTGCTTATCCTACAGTAAAGTAGAAACATCATTTGCGACATTTAAAGGAAAATCAGTTTAAAATACAAAGTCATTTAGATATCTTTAATTTTTATTAGGCAATTTTGTAAGAGGATGGAAAATAAAAGGGTATTCAAACTATGGACAAAGTGTCCTCTTCTTACCATGACCTGGGACAGACACTGAAACAGTACCGGTCTGTACTAGATATGAGCTGGCAGTATAGTCCTCATCTGTATCAGAGTCCTGAACTGGCTGGCTGGCATTATTACTTAATAACCACCTCTGGTTGTCATGGAGATTGGGTGATGGAGGAGGGGAGTGTAAATGTTCAGTAACTGATGGACTAGATGAGGAGGATGGCATGGGAGGACCTATGAAAAAAAATAAAAAAAATTTAAAATATGGGTCAAGATATCACATGAACAACAAATAATTTATTTTTTGCATCACTGAAAGACTAGTAGTCTACTTCAAATGATAAAAAGAGATGGACAAAGAAAATACGACAATAGCATGTAAGAAACTGGTTTAAGTGCTTTAGGAAACATAATGCCATGACTCGCTATTTCAATGGACGGTGTCTATCACTATCGGAAATGCCAATGTCTCTGCAACACAGAATGACAGAGGAACAGGTGCCAACTGAAATATTTGTTGTACAGCCATTTGGAAAACACAGTATTTTCTATTTTTCAAGCCTTTAAGCAGAACAAAAGTACTGAAATATATGGCCAAATACAGGGCTGCTTCTTTCAGTGGGAGACTCCTGTCTAGAATCTACTCATGGAAGAAAATAATACAGAGAGAAGCAAAGGAACAGTTTTCCAAGCTCACACATACAGGGAAACTCACAGCCCTAAATTCCTACCATCTGAATTATTCTGACAGGAGTTTAAGTTTTTAGCAGTGTTTCTCAGACACATATACTATTTAAAACCTATTAAAATGTTTCACCTGTCAAACTTTTAAAACAACTGCACAAGTTGTTTCAAAGCATGCGTACGCAATGACTACATCCCTTTTCTACATCTTGAAAGTATCATAAAGGCGTCATGGAGGAAGACGGATTTCAGTAAAGCTTTAGTATATCATAACAATGCATTTAGTCCTTCAATGAAACAATAATTAAACCCAGTAAGCAGCAGAGAAAGAGTTACCTAATTCACCCTGTGAGTATATTGGTTCTTTATAGTATTTAGTCAGCAGAGATCTCACTCTGTGAGAGTAAGACTGCTGGACAACTTTTGAATAAAGTATTACATTGCCTGTAGGTGGGGAATTGTACCAGAAAATGAAGCAGCTTTATTACATACTTTATGTTAAAAAAATTAGATTAACCTGCATGGATCCCACTCAAAACTATGAATCTAAATTTAAACTAAAGGAAAAGAGGGTTTTTTTTTCATCATGTAATGACTTGTATTTATGATACTCAGTAGCACCAGTTATGCTGGAGAGGTGCAGCACCTCTCAATGTTATATTTAAGTTTAATACAATAAATCATATCGGCACCAATAGCTTGAATTACCTTCCCTCCATCTCCTTTGTACACTGCCAGAATCATGCTGATTTTTAATTTTTTTTTTTCTTCCATATTCAGTTTATCCCATCACATAGTACCTCAAAGATCTCTAAAACACGTTGCTAAGTCCTAACCAATTGGTTTCCCTGGAAGAAAACCTGTGACAGCCTCACCACAAACTGTTTTCTTAGTTCTTTCACATGTCATTTACCTCTTCTGAAACTTGTAGTGAACAGCACAATATATATTATTACCAATTTTAAGACTCAGTTTTGGTTCTGCAAGAAAAGTGAGCACTTACTATTACTCAAGTTAACTCCTGTGTGAAACCCAAGGTTTACAGCCAGGGAAATAACAAGGATGGGAGAATGACATTTTACAGGGCTCAACTTGGGAATTTGGAAGTAGAGAGTGGGCATATTTTCAAGTTCAAGATAAAGTGCAACCAGATTTTCTTGCTACACCTTGATTTTTTACATTGCTTGCTTCAGTAACCTGGACTTGTGGTTATTTCTTCATGGAGTATTTAATGCATTATTTATGATGTACCCAAACCAATTTAGATAGCCATTATATTTAATTTTTTGAATAATTCCAATAGTAGTTAACAGTGGTTTTTTTCAAATACAAATTAGCTCTATGGTTTCTATTTTTTTTTAGCTTGGAACAATCTCCTCTACTTGCTTCGGACTTCTCTGACTTGAGAGGAGAGCTATAGTAATAAGTTCCAGATGTACACCGTCTGAAGCAAATCAGCATCTCAGTAATACCTATGGAGCTTATGCACAACACTGTTCTCAATATGCTTCCTCTCCTTCTCAATTAACACTCATTAACTTTCATATGCAGCAGAGCCTTGATTACACAAACTGTAATCATACAAAATATCCTGTTGCCTGAAAATGTGTCATGTCCGAGGTCCCTTAATTATTTTGTAAATTCCCTCATTTATCCAAATTTATTAATTGTCTCAGTGCTACATGGCTAGCTGACACTGCACTGCACTGATGAGTAGCCACCTGGAAACAGCATCACTTGGGTGCTCCGGCTTACGGAGTTTCTCAGTTCAGAAAACACCGTGTGTCAGGTGCTGGCTGGAAGTGTGGGGCTATTAGCAAAGCTCCCACTACCACACTCAGTGGGGACAGATCTCTGCTACCGCAAAAATCAAGTGATTAGGGCTGTAACACCACCAGGAAATTACGCAACTTTGGTGATTTGATTTTTATAAATAAACCTAGTGCTGGCAGGCAGGTCTTCCTTGTCTCAAAGTTACATGGTCTGCAGAGAAAAGGGAGCCTGTTATAATATGAGCCAATTCTTCACAAGAACCCTAGGCCAACCAGCTGGGACGTGTATTTCTGTACAACTTCATCCAGCACTGGCAGATTTCTGCAGTGAGCTCCTCTTTGATTCCAAGTGAAAAGACAGATAGCTATCTATACTGCCATTTATAGAATAAGCTACATGTTAGGAAAAAAATACTTAACACACTAGAAAGAGGGATTGTAAATGATGTGCATATTCCTCTCCAATATTTTTTTTACATGGAATGAAAGGCATTTAAAAATATATTAATAGCTCTTACTGAAGTCTTAACAAACACATATATAAATCACAAAAATCATTAAGTATGACAAAAGCCAATTATATTGATTATAACACTTTTTCCATACAGCCTGAAGGCAGACTATGATGCAAAGAATATTTCATTCTAAGGAAAACCAAAAAAATCCAAATATTGATTTTTTTCTCCCCCCTTGTTCTGCTTCTTTTGGTATACATCTAGCAAAAGTTTCTGTTGTTTTGCTTTGACTTTCTTGCCCATACTTTAAGAAGGCAGATGTTCTTGTTTTTACTATGTGACTTTGATATAAGATAGTAAGCTATTTTTCATGAGAAAGTATACCGGGCTTAAGAGTACTTAAATCTCATCTTCTGGGCTAGTTATGAGGACAAACACACTTTAATTTGCTGGAATTTTCATAATCGAAAATACATGACTTTCAATTATCTTCATGTACTTCTGAAAAAATTATCTCACATGAAGATGCAAAAAAAGATTTGCAGCAAATATAAGCAAACTCCAGCGGGAACAGACTCAATATAGCAATATGTGAAGATCTGAATAAATTTGCTAAGGAAATAATATGAGTCCCCAAAGAAAGTAAAACCCAAAGAAAACTGGTTGTAAGAAGAACATTAAAAAAGAAACACACCTGAGCTAATAATGGATACATTAAATACATATGTACAAGGTAATTATGTTAAAAAAATTATACTGTTCTGTGCAAAGATCAATGCTGATCTAAAAGATGGTATAAAAGTTGAAAGCAGAACTGATGTCACATATGGAAAAGCTGAAAGAGACAAGTATGATATAAGTGCAACCCATAAAAAGATAGCGAATAAACAATGGGGAAGACTGCCATCAACGGACTGGTAGTAATGGGAGGCATAGGGATGTGTGGGACTTTCAATATTAAGTATATTAAGGCTTAAGCCTAAGGCTGAGCCTCTGGCAATTGCTGCTGCCTAACTCTGTGGGTATGAGAGCAGGGGAGCGAGGGGGGCTATGCAGAGCACGGGAAGGGACAGGGGAACAGCGGGCAGAGCTGTGCCTTCAACCCCAGAGCCTCAGGAACACTTCCACCTGGCCACAACCCACAGCTTACAGTCGTGTACAGGTCACCTACACCCTTTCCCTTAAAAAAAAGCCATTAGCAGCACTTAAGCTTATTTATATTGTATTATGAAGAACAAATCCAACAACTGCTCAGCTTTCATCTTTTATCTGTGATCACATGCTAAAGAAGCACTTTGCTTCAACATCAATGGGTGCGCAGATGAATTACACACTGCATCTTCACCAGATGTATTTTAGAGAAAATAGTATTGGACACTTTTGGAACATGGCATTTAGGAGAAAAGTAGGATGGAAGAGAAGCAGTAGTAACGATCTCCTGCTGTTGCAGGGTGGGCGGGCTGGAATAGATGACCCAGAAAGTCTCTGCAAAGCCCTAAAATACAGGGACTTATGAAAACTTCCCAACAGATTCAAACTCTTAAAACAGAGACAGTTTGCTGGCAATATGATACCAACAAGAAAGGAAAAACCTTGTTTATTTTCTTTTGTAATTATCAATCTACACATTCTTAAGATCATGTTTTAATTCAGGAGAGTCTTTGTTGCTTCATGAATTTCTTTAACGCTGAACTTCTGTTCATATATCTAGATTAGTTCTCAAAACCTGGCATTATCAATTCACTTTGCACAAGATGTATTGCAAGTTACATACTTTGCAAAAGAAATTTCACTATAAAAATTTGAAGGGCCATTATTTTCATCTCAATCAGGATGCATAAATCCTACACCTAACTCTTCCACACAATTTCTGATGGCTGCTTAAGGCAATACAAGAGTAGACAGCTCTGTTTAGGCTATGGCAGAACAGTGCATTTTTCCTTTCACAGTCTTGGCAGCCCTTGTCACTGAGACTGAAGAAAAAAAATCCTCTCTCTGCATCTCAAAGGCAGAGGGGGAGAGTCTTATTTTGAAGTTAGTGGTAAAGAGTACTTACTGACTTCAATGTCAGTAAGAAAATGCTATTAAATTACAAATTGCAAGGTAGATATCTCCGTTCTTTACTTAAATTAATGGGATTTTTGCTGGTGACTTCATGGAAATGAAGATTTCATGTTATTTTAAATGGCACTATTATGTCATATAAACCCAAAACCATACCACATACTGTGGAAAAATATGTTATACATATAATGGCTTACTAACAGTAGCTATATATCTCCATTTTGTACTTTGCTCCTCACAACAGGAGAAGACAGGTTGCTTTTTTTTTTTAATAGAACAGTTAATGGGATCTTGTAAAACTGAGATCAGACAGGCAGTGGTTTGTGAAGGTCAGAAATAACGTGTCTTCTGGCTAAATTAATTAGAAACCAAAACACTTTCAAACATGCAGAAGGACACTTAGAGCCCTTCTGAATCAAGCTGAGAGGAATCTTTGCAATCTGTTCTAGGACTTCCCAGTGTGCTGAAAGCTGTAACACACTCTTGTTAAATAGGGCACCTACACCCTCCTAACAAGTTTACTGATAGCATCCCAAAGTTTCAATTTCCAATATATCACATATAGATTGACCCAAAAAAGCCCCCTAAAAAACCCCAAACCCCACACCTGGTACGTACAACCCTAAGCAACTTTATTTTGGACCTTTTGATCACTGTGTATAACACAGTAAGTTAGTAATAAGTGAGTTTTAATTGTGAACCCATTTTTTATTATGGACTCCCTGTATGCTCTCCAACCTGTATGACTTGGCATTGGCATTTATCTCTCTGCTGGATACTGCAGCCTTCTGCAGTCAACCTGCAGTGACAGTTATCTCTTAATTAAAACTCTACATGCAAATAGAACTACTGAAAAGTGTTGTGGCATAGCACACAAAGAATGATTATTTATAACCAAAACTATTCTTTTTATCTACTTATACCAGAGTCAACCATTGTAGCTACTGTGAAGATCTCCCCAAGGAAATACATGCATAGACGGTCTTTCAAATATATACACATGCACATATACACATATATAAATAAGACTGTATAAATCCACCTATAGTGAAAAACACTCCAGTGAGAACTACGTGCCAAGAATTCTTTTAAAAATAAATGCTTTCAAACGGATAAAAATGATGCTTGCAATCTACTGTGAGTTTTCCATTTAATTGTTTTTGTTTTACTTTGTTTGTACACATAACAGATAATGACCCTTTTACCCCTGTACTGGGAAGTGTTATTTTCCAAGTTTCAAATCCCTCTGAGTGCTGATGAACTGTGACTACATCTCAGATGCAAATCTTAAATACAAATGACATCTACCTTTCCCAGATTTTCTTGAAAAGTTATTACTTCTAAACAAAACAGATGCATTATCTTGACATGTATTTCAACTCTCAAAGTTGCAACTGCTTCTGTAGATTGTGAGAGCTGAAACTTTACAAGACTATAATCAGAGGACAGTGATTTGAAAACAGAAGTAATCCATTAGAAAGCAAGAGAAATGCTGGCCTCAAATATTGTAATTTTTTTTTTTTTCCTTCTTGGAAGCGTAGTATAATAATCACAGTCTGTAATATAAAGCTTGTAATTGTCTTCTGAAAAAGAGAAAGATTTCTTAAGAAAAATGGTTATGCATTAGAACTGACACTCATTTCTGAAGCAAACACTTTGTGTTTTGAGGCATTTTGGTGGTTTCGGAAATTTAACAGCTGCTGCTCAGCAGATTGCTAAATGAAAAGGAGTGCCCTGTTCTTACAGGGGTCAGACTGCATGATCACAACGGCTCCTGCTTCAATCCTGAGTTCAGGCAGTGCTCATCTTCGCTTTAAATGGGGGTTTTGTCTGTAAAGAAATTGCAGAATCTGAGCCTTAACTGACAGATTATCCTAACCGAAGTGCATTGCTCTCACTACCTTTTTAAATTTTTTTTTAATTATTATAATTATTATTTTCAAAAGGAATTGCCTTATAACATAAGAGCCAGGTGCAGAGCAAAGGTCCACTCAGGCAGAAAGTTCATGAGCTGAACTAAAAACTCAAGCATCTCTAGCGTCCAGGTTTTATTTTTAGGAGCTCTTCTGCTCAACTCAACTGAACTTTCCACTTTATTTCCCCCAATATTAATCAAAAGTGGGCATGCAAAATGTTGGAAGGGGAACAGAGAGCTATTTCCAGAACACTGAAAATCCTCATTCCACTCAGAAAAATAATTTTAAGTGATAGGTCTCTGTATTTTTAGAAAAAGATGCCTAATTCTTTTTTTTTTTGGGGGGTGGGGGTTTTTGGACAGAAGCAAGCTGATGAAATCAACACCAGATTGCAGAATGTTTCGATTAACTCATATCTCCACTTGAGACGTAAAAGTTCTCACACGAAAATGTCACCTCTCCATTTAGAGCATCTGCTGGGATTCAAGCTCCTCTGCCTTGTGATGAGAGCCTCATCCAGCACAGCCAGGGCAGGAAGACACCAATGCAGCCACCAACTCAGCTGTACAAGTCGCATGCTCCAGTTTTGCCCAAGCCACTACTACTTGCAACCAACTCGCAAGCCCTGGCAGCAAGCACACGGCAGCTGGAGCGTCGCAGCCAGGAGGTCTTCAAGGGCACACAGTGCTCAGACTGCGCAGGCAGGGGAGCTCCTGGGGTCCCCATCTGGACCCTGCATGGCTCAGCCACAGACCTGGCCCGTTCCTACCACAGCCACCAAGCTGGTGCCTGGTCAAATCCGGCCAAATTAGAGAGGTGCACGGTCTGTCTACACGCAGGCATGTATACACAGCTGGGTACCGATGCAATGCAAAAAAGGCACCTGTCTGTGGCTAACGACTTCTGCCTCAGTCACCACCCTGCACCGCTGCACTCGTTGGTCTGGGCTTACTGCTCCACTGACCACTACGTGGGGGTGGGAGAGGGATGGAGAGGTCCCTTGAGTGGAGGGGATGTGCAGCCAGTCGTTCTCTCTACTCCCTATTCACCAAATCATGTGCAAAATAAACAACTAAGTCAGCATCACACAGTGCTGTAGAGAGAACCCAGCCCTTCTCAAAAACCTGGCAGGATTTTCATGTTAAAAAACCTCAAACTACAAACCCACCACAGACACAAGCAAAAACCAGGAAAAAAACACAACAATGGTGGGGGTTTTTTTGCATTTCCAGAAATGGAACTGAGCATCAAAGACGGAGCTGCTGGCATATACTATAATTGGTGTACAGAGGATAGCTGCTCTCAGTCTCCACGAGTCTTATATTCACTCAGTGATGAGGCTGAAGAGTTTACTGAGTTTCCACTCTGTCCTGACCTTTGTAAAAGACTGTAATTTTTCTGGATGCTGATATTCTTTTGGATGGCAATTCATAAATAGTAATTGCCTAAAAAAGTAACCTTTGAAGAAATGCTTCTTTATTCTTCCTATCCGTGACTTTTTATTATTAGAGGTGAAGTGGATTGAGCCACGTCACATCTCGTTTATCATTCCTCCAGCATGACTCTGTAGTAGCCTACGTACTTTGTATTTTCAATGTTGCTTTGGGCTAAATTAGGCGGGGTGGAAAAAGTCTTTTAGGAACAGGACAGGAAATGCATCTTGAAGAGCACAAGAGGACTTGGGGTTTTTTTTGGAAGGGAGTGGGGGAGAGGCTTGTTACAGAGAAAATAAATCTTCTGAGAATGACTCACAAATCATCCAGTTTTCAGAATCAGGTAATCTCCCACCCTCATTCCTCCCACCCCAGTAAGAAGTAATCGAAAGAGAAATCAAAATAAATACTAATTAACTAAATTTGGTTTTCTTAATTCTACCAGGCCTTACATGAGAAAAGCAGTCAAAGCAATAGTAGGGATGCCAGTTTTGCCTACTTTTGCTACCAGTGTGGCTGTTGCCTTGCAGTGCATTATAAAGGGAACTATATCTTTGAAGCAAAGCATCCAGAGAAGCTCTCTCTTAATGACATCGGACTGCCTATGCCTGCAGACCACAGAATATGACTTGTTTTCTTAGAAGGGAACGTGGCAATTTAAAGAGATTTTGATTGAAGCTAACAAAGAGCAACAAACTGCTGAAAAAGTTCAATAGAAAAAGTTCTATAAAGCTCATCTATAAAAATAGTATCTTAGTTCTCAGTATTCAAACTAGTTACTTCTTTTAGTGTGGTTATTTATATCCCTGTTAGCTACATTTTTTGGACCATTAGCTGTTTCAAAGGATCATGGCTTTGGCATAGCAGAGGAGGAGGAGAGGAGGGATGAAATGACTGTTGCCATCCTCACCAGCTCCTGATGGAAAGCTGCCCCAGGGACTGGCACATGCCCTGCCATGAGCTCCACATGCCTCCTGGCACAGCCCTGTGAGGACCAGCACGCTGTTGGGCAGCCACGGGCGGCACTACTGCCAAACCCTTCCATATGAAAGAAAACATCATGCTGCTACACCCTGTGTTTTCCCAATAAAATAAAGTAAACCAATAAAACTGCCCACAAAACTAAGGAACCGCACGATGCTTACAAAAGCTTAAGTTTAGCAGCAAAAAAGGAGAAAGCAGTCCTGCCAACAAAACATCAAACTTGTCTAACCAGCAAGGAAGTCTTGAACTCCATAGGGTTTGTATGCCTGAAGGTAACACAACTGAGTAGGAATTTCTGTTAGCTCTTCGTTGCTCCATTTTCACTTTCAAGTTTCATTCCTTGTTGGAGCTTTTTTTCTGCTATATTAAATGTAACTCCTTAACAAAAGAATTTTGGGGAGGGGAGGAATTATAGAATTACCAGAAAATTATCAACTGTTGTCTCACGCAGTACCACTCTCACAAGCAACAGGACATTTACTGGACATTGATGTCTCATTACATCTAGTATGTAATTTATTTCTCTGCTGGAACAGAACTTATCAGCTTTGCCCATGTGGAGAAAATGTTTCTACCTTAGAAACAAATAGACTACCACAGGCAGGAAGCTGGAAAGCTTAAATGAAAACCCGCCGCATGATCACCAAAGTTAGCTTGCTACCAAAGCCGCTAAGGCAGCGGTGTTGAAATGGGCCAGAGGTGGCATTTTAGGGCCAGATTTTTGACAAAGCCTAGTCTCGTTGAGGGATGACTCAGAAAACTGAGAACAATAAAAACTGTTGGGTACTGAGAATGCAGAGAAAGCTGGACTCTTTATTTAGGTGTCTCTGGAAATTCAGCATTAAACAAAAACCCCACATCAACAAAGCCCCTTATTTTTGCCTGAATATACAAACAACGTTTATCTGGTGAGAAAATATACACAGTATTTCTAAAGCACTACTAAGTTGCACATTTTTAGTCACTCTCTTCCACTGTAAGAAATTATTGCAATCTAAAATAAAATATATTTTGACTAGTTATATAAACCCCTAGCTTTTAATTTTTTAACATTTTATCTGTGTTTATACTTGGCAGGACTGCATTGTGCTCTAGCTCTATGTAGAATTTAAAACCATAAATTTCAAATACGGTTAGTTATCCATTCAAGTTCAGAAGAACACATACTTAACATTTCTTAAAAAAATACACAAATCTCTCACATTAGCTTAGGTAGGTCAGAAAATAATAAATGGAGGTAAAAAAATCCCTTTGGCCTCAGACTAAACATGGAAAATTTCAGTCCAAAAGTGCTTTTATAAAGTTGCGAGCTAATGAACAAAAGGGGGTTCTAATAAAGTTTCATGAAACGTTAGCTATAAAATCCAGTAGTAATAACATGATCTTTATTTCTTTGCCAATTTGACCACTTCAGAATAGTAAAAAACAAAGTAAACTAAACTACACTGGTTACTTCTAAGAGGTTTTATCTCAATGAAAATAGAAAAGGCCCAAAAGACTGGGCCAAAATACATATAAGGAAAATTCCAAAATAGAGAAAATACTTGTTTACACCTGACTGGAGCCAAGGGTAACAAACCCTCTTTACCAAGCTGCTTCCAGAATCCTTGGGCCTTTGTCCAAGGCCAAGGGAAATGCCAACTGGGCCATCCAAATCTGCCGACAGACAGAGGTTATCCATCTCTTTGAAAAGAAATGAAAGGAAATTCTCATCTGAGTGCTTTGCAAACTCTGAAACAACTGCTCTTCATCTAAATGGTAGGATTGCCAGCAGAAGCTGTATAAGCCTCTGAGTTCCTGAAAAATTATTAATGTTGAAGCACTATACTTTCAACATGCACCTCTCAGCACCTGTAAAACCTGCCAGATAAAAGCCAAGTACTACACAGAAAGCATTTAAAGGCATCGGTGTGGAAGCCCTGCCCTGTAAAACTAAAATTCCCCATATACTTTATTGCACATGCTTTCCAAGATTATCTGCTCCCTCACATCAACCTCCATAAATCTCTACTGCCAAAACATCTACTAAAGCACTTACTGATAAGAAAAGACATGAACAAATTTCTTATTTGACTGCTTTTTTACCCTCTGGAAAAGACACTTTCTAACAGGTTCTTGGCCAAGATTACATTTGTATTCACACAATGCTCCTTTTATAAAAAGAAGTAATGCAACCAATTATGAGAGCGGCCCCTGAAAAAGCCAACTAATGGCTTGACTTTGTCCACATTCATATAAGCACAAAGTAACTAATTTTGTATGATGCTTGATAATGCACCGCTATGTAAGGAAAAGATTACGCAGAAACACTTACAAGCTAAACATATTCATTCTGAAAGGATCAGACCATATAAAATGCAATTTATAAGCACAGAGAAAAAGAGAAACACAGAATTGAAACCAAGTTTACCCACATTTCCTTCCTTTTGTACTTTGGCATGTTTATGCCTAACATGCATGCAGTTTTCTGATGCAGTTGCTGTTACTACATGGTACTTGATTTAGCCTCCTACACTCTAAATGCCATGGTATCTACACGAAGACATAAAGACAAAGGAATAGTCTTGGCTCTCTTGCTCAGTTATCCGAGATGCTTTCTTTTCTTTGTGTTGTTTGTATTTGTTATTTATCATGGGATATCTTAGTAGTCCAAATAATCATTCATTACATGTTTTCTGAAGCAGTTACACCCTGCAAAGTCAATTCTTGGTCAGAATTTTTACATCCACAAGTAGAAAACAAATCACAGGGTACTTCAAAGTCAGATCCTGTCAAATAGAGGAGGATGTTAATCAATGCAGTTTAATACAAACCCCTTTGTCACACTGTTGTTAAGATTATGTGTGCTGAGGTGAGCAGGCAGCAATATTAAGAACCATACACAAATTTCTTTTGAATAAAAATGATGCATCAGCCCATAACATTCATCAGCCCATGCAAACTCTCAGGAATCCAACTTTCACTGCAAGTGTCTTTTTGGATCTGTTTATTTCAGAAGATGTGGTATGAATGATGGTATAATAAGTTTTACTATGTTTTAGGCATAAATGACTCATACATCATTCCATTTGAGAGAAAAAATCCTAACATGCAAGTACAATATGTTACCGCAGCTGCTCCATGGGAACAACAACATATCCATTTGGAAGGAAAATACATTTATGAAAATGCCTGATTAGCAGAAAAAGCAGAAAACAATTCATTATAAACAATAATATACAACTGCTTTATTTGACATTTTTATGGTTACAGTCTGTTTTCATGGAATCTATTGGATTAAAATGCATCCAGCTCTTGGCCTCCCACCCCCAGCTCAGATTAGTCTTCATTGATGTTATCCATAAAAAACAAAAAAACCCCTCTAGTTTTCTATAAACCAGGCTTTGAAGGAGGGGCTCCCATGCTAGTTGAATGTAAAGTTGCTGGACAGAGTGCACCAAATTATCTTCTTCCTTCAGGCATCTCCTACCAGGATCCCAGTTTGG
This sequence comes from Ciconia boyciana, assembly GCF_034638445.1. Taxonomy (NCBI): domain Eukaryota; kingdom Metazoa; phylum Chordata; class Aves; order Ciconiiformes; family Ciconiidae; genus Ciconia; species Ciconia boyciana. Next base: position 37,955,443 of record NC_132938.1, read on the forward strand.
GGGCGGAAACGCATGTTCCCTCTCCTTTTTGCTTTGCAAAATACTATAGTTTTATCTTGCATGCCTCCTATCCCCTACAATGGCTATGAATGGAATGCTGCAAAGCTGGCAGGCAATGTACCTCTGAGAAGCGCACTACATATATAAAGTCAAGGCAGTGCCACCTACACCACGGCATCTATGACCTCCTAGAAACACGGCTTCCGGATGTCCCAGTCTTCCATTTACAGCCAAGGAAACCTCTGCCTCTCTACCTTCTTCCATCTTACCTCTCCTTGCTCTTTTATTTCCATAAACCCTTCTTATTAATGGACACATTTTTTATTTTCCCCTCACACCGCAACTGAAAGGTTTCATATGCTTCTTCTGTTCCAAATTAATTAATTCATTGTAGAAAAGGAAGGGAACTTCCACTAAAAAATTATCAAGACAAGAACATGTGGGAGCGTTGAATGTAGCACTAGTTAAATAACTATGATATTTAATGTAAACCACTGGCATACCAAAATATACTTAGAAATTATTTACAGCATTTTGTGACATGTACATAAAATAACATAAATACAGGTAATATTGGTAATGCCGTTGTTTCTTTTGATAAAAGCAAAGTCAGACATGTTTAAAAAAATGTGCTAAGTGGATGCAGTTGGGCACTTCTTTATGGAGTATCCCCCAACCATTTACCAAAAGGAACTGCAGACTCTTCAACACGAGAAGGAGACTCAGAACTACCTTTATAACCACCTGCTACGGGAAAGGCATCTCAGATGGTTAACCCAACTTTCGGTCAACATCAGAGAAACAAACAGGCAGAGACAGAAGCTAACCAGAGAAAAGACACTTGAATGTTTTGCTTGATTCAGGTCAGAGGATTAAGTCCTGTCTCCCACCTCCCAGGTGAGTGCCCCAGCTAATGAGTCCTCAGCTAATAGCAGAGCAACTTGTTCTCTCTCTCTTTTTTTCATTAAAATCTCTAAAGAACTGTGTTTAGTTCCTCATGAAGACAAATGCCAAGCCTGCTAAATTTTTCATGACACTGAACTCTTGTTCTCCTGCCAGCCCTAGTTATGTGTGAACATTTTAGGCTCCCTCAGGCATTTATTTTACTACAGAGTCCTGAAATACTTAAGTCTATTAAGACCTAAAATAACCATGCAAAAAGGAGGAATCTGCTAGTTGTTCTCCCAGTCTACGTTTTAAGGAGGCAGTTCCTACACCAGTGAAGTCTGGAAATTTTATTCTCAGCATCGCCGGTGAAATGACGGTACATTCGGCAACAAACCCATCAAGCCACGTCAGCTACTGCAGCAGGGTTTAGCTCCATGCCACGACAGGAGCAGCACCGTCTGCAGGCTGGGAAGAACCGGCCAAATGGGGCTGAGCCTGGGAGAATCAGCTGGACAGCAAGTGCACAGCCAGAGCAGAAGGCGTAACACTTTCCAGAAAAGCTGGATTTCCTAAACTTGCACACGATGGCTATTCTGCACATGCATTACCCCTGGGTTTGTGCCCAACTGAGTCCCTGTCTGCTGCCTTGCTGCTAGGAAAGGGGGTGGCTGGGAGCAGACCGTGACTGAAGAATAATTCACACAGCTTGGCCTTGGTTACCCCCATCGCCAAAGCCCGTTCTGGAGCAGAAAGCGTGCTGCAAGGCAGGTTGGCCTGCTGCGCGTCGAAGAAGTGGGAGCTTGAGAAAACAAGGCCAAACACCATAAGATTTCAGGCAGGCCTCAAAAGGCAGCAGATGACTGACTGAATTAACCACTGGGCTGCAAATCTAGCATGTAGGCTATGAGCTGTGCATCCCTGAACTACAGAAAGGAGCTGAAAGAACACTCATAATGAATTCCCTACACAAAATATCTGGATTTAAAGTTACCCACTGAAATAATTTTATGGTCATTCCCAGTTTATCTATGCATTATGTAGCTGCTCTCTCCAAAGAAGGTCTGGAAATAGAACAAGCTTCATTTTTTATCTTGAGGTCTCTTATTCCCTACAGCAATTCCAACAGCACTTCCACCCACGATACTCCATTATTACTATTATACTAATTCCTATTATATACTTAAAAAGGAAGCACAAATGGCCAATTTGTGTCCAGAAAATACCATAAGCCTGATACCAAATCTGAAGTTCAACACTGCTGTCTTAGACACTCCAGACAGGTATGAAAAAGTTGGACAGGCTGGATCAATGGGCCGAGGCCAACTGTATGAGGTTCAACAAGGCTAAATGTCGGGTCTTGCACTTGGGTCACAACAACCCCATGCAACGCTACAGGCTTGGGGAAGAGTGGCTGGAAAGCTGCCCAGCAGAGAAGGACCTGGTGTGTTGGTTGACAGCCGCCTGAATATGAGCCAGCAGTGTGCCCAGGTGGTCAAGACAACCAATAGCAGCCTGGCTTGTATCAAAAATAGCGTGGCCAGCAGGACTAGGGAAGTCATCGTCCTCCTGTACTTGGCACTAGTGAGGCTGCACCTCAAATACTGTGTTAAGTTTTGGGCCCCTCGCTACAAGAAAGACATTGAGGTGCTGGAGCGTGTCCAAAGAAGGGCAACGAAGCTGGTGAAGGGTCTGGAGAACAAGTCTTATGAGGAGTGGCTGAGGGAACTGGGGTTGTTTATCCTGGAGAAAAGAAGGCTGAGGGGAGACCTTCTTGCTCTCTACAACTACCTGAGAGGAGGCTGTAGAGAGGTGGGGGTCGGTCTCTTCTCCCAGGTAACAAGTGATAGGACAAGAGGAAATGGCCTCCAGTTGTGGCAGGGGAGGTTTAGATTGGTTATTAGAAAAAATTTCTTCACCGAAAGGGTTGTCAAGCATTGGAACAGGCTGTCCAGGGAAGTGGTTGAGTCACCATCCCTGGAGGTATTTAAAAGACGTGTAGATGTGGCGCTTAGGGACATGGTTTAGTGGTGGACTTGGCAGTGCTAGGTTAATGGTTGGACTTGATGATCTTAAAGGTCTTTTACAACCTAAATGATTCTATGATTGTAAGTACATGTGTGGATGTACACAGTCTTATATTGGAGATGCTATGTACTAAGAAGACAATGTGGACATCTAAAGCAGTTGTATGCACAAGCTGCTGGTATGCACAAGCCCATAGCTCATGCCTGTCCCTGGCATATCTTTGGAAAGCTCACAAAGACCAGACCACCTTCCGCATAATGCCTCTTATCATCCTTACCTAAACTCCTACTTTGCCTTTTTTTAAATTTTCTTTAAAAAAGTAGTTTGTGTGTTTTCTTCCATATTTATTTTATGTTTGAAACAAACTTTCAAAATCCTCTTGTTAAACAGTTTCTCTCCTACAGTCTTCAAATTACTATTATGTAGATGTTAGCAATCCAATCCTCAGGAGACCAATGCTCAAGGTCCCTGTAATGAACTGTATTTAACATGAGTGTAATACGTCTATATAATCCTATCAGGTGATCCTCAATGAAAGCACAACCTAAGACAAAAGGCCTCAAAGTTTTTTGCCATTCAGATCTGTGAGGGATTTTTTTTATCTCAGTACCAAATCTGACAGCTGTATCTAGCCGACGTCCAAGCAAATTGGAGCACTGATACCCAGCTTGTTCTTTGCCCTGTTTCTGATGCTCCCAAGATAATTTGCCAAAGAGATCATTTTGAAGGCAAAACCCAGAAGATTTCTCTACAAATTATGAATACGGTGGGGAGGGAGGTGGGGAAGCATTCCTGAAACCTGTAATTCTGTAAAGTGCAATGTATTTATCATTTAAAAAGCGCGGTTGAAATAGAACTTGGCAATTCTTTTACACTGTATTTCCTTGTGTTGGTGAAGAATTATGAGGGTACTTCAGCTTCCTGGTCTGTCCACTGTAATTGAAAAAAATGAAACAGGAACAAAATCACTATCAAAACCACTATATGAGCAATGCTCAGTACTATAGGTAAATTTCCATTCAATCTTTGCCTGCCAAACCATTTAAGTTAAATGCACATCATGTTAGTTCCATGTATTATTTGCAATTCATTTTACCTCATTACCTGGTCTTTTTTTGCCCTGTTTTTATCTCTCTTCACTTTTCCTACCTTCATCTTGACAAACTGAAAACTTATCGATACAGAAATTGAAAACTTATCGATACAGAAATTGTTTCTTCCTATAACTGGCAAAGTCCTTAAGCATAACTGCAAAAATGTTGTAATTCCAGTTACAATGGTATTCTTTTCTCACACCTCCGATACGAGCATGATGGAGTATCAGACTAAGTGGCATGTCTGTGATGAATCATACCTCATGCCCCTGAACACCCATGGCAGAAGAAAAAGAGAATCAGTAATTTCTCCCACTGAGGGCTGACAGGACGTGAAATACAGAGCAAAGTGAAGTTGGAGGATCAGAGCTGCCAGTTTTTACATCACGTGGGACCCTATAAAGGACCACAAAGCCCATTTCTTTAAGATAAAAACACAAGAACAGACAATCTTTTGCTCTGCCTCCACCCTGAGTGGGAGGGAGCTTTCTTCAGCTGAGCTTTGCAGTAAAATCGTGGCTATGCTTCTGCAGACACCTGAGGAGCCTTAGTGCTTTTTGCTTTCAAGCAGCAAAAGGACCTGCTGTCAAGCATTTCACCTGCAATGTTCTTCTGCCTTGTGGGGTAGGAACCACACTTCAGGGAGTTAAGAGCTCAAAAACCTGATGGATTCAAAGTTTAAGCCCAGTGTGACTAAAAACCAGTTCTGAATCCCAAAAATCTGAATATATAATACAAATGTTGACATAGGTTTGTCCAAAGAAATGGTAGATTGTGACCCCAAACTTTTCCTTTAGTCATTTTTTTTAAACAACTCATAACTTTCCTCATTACACAGCTCTCATTCAAAGCTGAGCAATGCCAAAGGAATATTCCCCAAAACTGAAACATCACAAAAGCTCCACTCAGAAACCAGGCATGGTGCTGGTGCACATTTATTATCCACGAGCTAAAATTTGACTAATGTACTTTAAGATTGATAATTACTGATGGAGGCCATATGTGTTTTTATTAAAAGGAAACTGTCAAATTAAAAATACTGCTTCCATCTGACTTTTTCTAGAGCACCATGGTTTCAAATAACATCTCAGATTTATATAACTAACTAGTCTATATATTTTCAGGATTTTTCAAGTCTCATTCTCTGTAAATGCAACCTTGCCCTTTCTTCAGCCGTTTGCATTATTCTCTCAAACACCAGTAAGGGAAATGAAAATATATGAAATCAAACAAAACAAAACAGATTAGTGTATTACTAAAACTTGCAAATAATAGTAGAAACAAGAGTCACATTTTTTTTTAACCCAGTTTTTAACAACTGATCTGATTTTAATTTATGACTGTTATTACGTTGCTGGGTACAAGGAACTCTGTTGTGCTGGGTGTTAACAGAAGTGTATAACTAAAAAACCCCAGTCCTTTCTCTGTATGAAGTAACAAATGGCTGGCACCAGGCAGCATTCATCCGAGAGTGAAAATTCAAAGGCAGAATAGCTGAATTACTAATGACGATGTGTCATCCCTCTCCGCAGTGCCTTGCTACTCGAGGTCTCCAGTGTGGCTAATGTGCTGCCAACTTCTAATACAGGTTCCAGAAAAGCTCCAGGGAATGGCAATCTGCAAGCCTGATGTCTATATGCTAGTTAAGTTAACAGAAACTATAATAACAAATAGACTAAGTGGGCACACATTTGAGAAGAGTCAAATTTCAGTTTTCATAAAGTCAAGTCCTGTCTTACAAAATTAACCCAGTTCTTTGAATAGCTCAAACACGTGCAACCAGTGATCCAGCCAACGCAGCCTACATGGATTTCCAAAAGGCTTTTAACAAGTACTTCACCAAAGGCTTTTAAAGAAACTAAGCACCCATGGCAAAATAGAGGTCCCTGGCATGGCAGTTAAAAGACATAACCAGAAATTAGTGGTAAATAGTCAAGCCTGCATAGCGGAGGAAGCCTACCAGTGGAGTACCACAGGGATCTGCACTGAGACCTGCTCCTCTTTCCATACCTGTAATTGACCTGGAAAGGTAGCTGAGCACTGAAGCAACCAAGTTTGCAGATGAAACTTATTCAGGGTAGTAAGGATGAGGGCAAGCGGTGAAAAATCACAGGACCTTGTGAAATTGAGTGACTAGACAATGGAACGGTAAATTAAATTCAGTGTGGGTAAGTGTAGAGTGATGCACATGGGAAAATATAACCTTAACTTCACATGTACAGTGATGGGCTCTGACCTAAACATTACCGCTCAGGAGCGAGACCTTGGGGTTACAATAAATAGTGCCATCAAAATGCTAGCTCAGTGCTCATCTGCCAAAAGAAAGCAGCCCAAATATTAGGTATTGTTAGGAACTGAACAGGAAGCAAAACAGAGAACGCAATTATGCCACTTTGTAATGCCACCCAGTTCATACACTGCCCCTGCTTCCAGCAGGGAGGAGTTTCGGGGACATACTTCATCACTGAGTATTTTGTATTTACTTTTACAAAGGTAGGAGCAAAACAGAAAGAAACTTAATGCAGAAGGGTGACCTATAATTAGGGGGACAAAGACAGCAGTTTTAACACTGTCTGCATCTCAGTTTCATAAGAGAGAATATCTGAGACCGTATCCAAAATTCAAGGAGACAGTGCCTTCTAGATACTTGCTGATAAACCATTCAAAAAAAGAGGTTGACAAATTAAACACATGCAATCAATGAGCTCTATTAAAAAGCATTACCATGTATCAAAAGCTTAACTATTGGTAAATGCATAAGCTTTACTAGTTTTTGAAATAGCTGGGAAAAGAAAAGTTTGAAGATTTGCCTTCACTCTAGCAGTACCCAGCCAGCTAAAAATCCCTTTGCAGTGCCATTTTGAAGCAACTAAAGATTTTAAACCTTAAGGGTAAGCACAAGTGTCTGCAAAAGGGTAAGTAGAAACAAACGAATCCAAAAATCTTGAAAGTCTTGCCTTTCTCACTGCTCTCTTTTCCTCGTTTTCTTTCCTATCAGCTAGCCTGTTCAAGGTGCCGCTGGAATTAGACTCTTCGGCGCCTGGACAACACACAAATGTTTTTACCCACTGAGGTTCTGTAACAGGGAACAACTAAATTAAGTCTAGGCCTTCAGATTTCTAGCTAATCTCTACTAAAACATCTACTTCTTGCTTTTATGAGAAAGGATTTGCCTATCTGCTAATGGACTGATACTACTCGTATCTTTGCCTAATTGCATGAGCCATGAGACTGTTCTGGTTTTCATTTGGATTGTCAAATATCTGACACAGAATTTGTCTATCAATACTGGCTATGCATAATGTACTCTCTACTTACTTGCATAAAATACTGTCTATTCACTTCACATATGCACACATGTGTTTAAGAGACATACACTACCACCACAATCTATAAACAATCTATACAGTAGCTTTGCCTATCATGTAACAGAATAAATACAGAAAGGTAAAAGATACGTTGGAAGAAAAAACAGAATGGTGATGACTAATTATTCTTTAATTTTAAACTCATATATGTATCAAATATGAACGTAAGTATTTTTCAGCAAGAAATAAAACTATGCAGGGTATTTCATTAGTTCAAACTGTTAGGTAAGAGCTGCTACAGGAGAGTGCAGATGGACTAATAACACGTGTTCTAAAATAGACCAAGTCGCATATTATTTTTTGCCTTTGTTTTAGCCTTACATTTCATTAAAAATCACTTAGGAGTTATTTCAATTCAAATGTTATAGTATTCCATTATGCAATAAGGATTTTTTTTCTATTCTTTTCCTATAGCCGTAATTCTCTACCATTGAACTGTAGTTGAAGTTTCTTTCTTTTTCAAAGGCACACTTTTCAATTTGTCCTGTCCAAGCACGTTTTTATGACAGGTCATGAAGGACACTCAGCAGGAAGCTCTCTGGGAAAAAAAGTAGTCCCAACTAACAAAAAAGCTTCTACAGGGAATAAACAGCATGATTTTAATTAAAGTGGAATGAAGAAAGCAAAGTAAATATTAGCTGGTAGCAATGCACTGAAATTTTCAGTCACCGCAAATAAGTGGAAGTCAATCAAACTTTTCAGAGAAATGCCTTCAGTGTTCTTAAAGCAATGCAGAGAATTGGTGAAGCTGTGACAGGCAGCAGACTGAATCCAAGGCAGGCACATCAACTCACTAACTAAAGCTCTGCATCCTTCTATCAGATGAGAGGACTTACGTTTCAGCATGACTACAGTTACTTGTGTTAACCAGAGAAAACGAAACAAAAATCAGGCGACCACCTCTCCCCTCTCTTTATTCTGCTGTTTACAAATTAAGTCATTATCTGTCTCCTGAAGTGAGAGAAGAAACCTTTATTAATCACAGAAACCCTTGGACCACTAGATAAATTGTTCCCTCTACCCTGTGTTGTTTTCAAAGGGCCAGGGCTAAGTCACTGCAGCTACAGCAGCTGCCTTCAAGCACTGGCAGGAGCACTGGGCAGCTACAAATCACCGGTGCAGAGCAGGTGAAGTGCAAAACGGCAGCTGGCCCCTTTAAAAGTCCTGACGCACCCTGAAACTTTAATTCTGTCATGCAGTTAGAAAACGCTGAATAAATGAAGTTTTTCAGAAAGCCATTCAAACTGAGCTCCTCATTACAGATCTAATTACAAGCTATCTTTATAATGTACACCTGACGACATCGTGTAAAGCACTTCGCTTTAAAGGTCAGCAGAACTAAAAGAACAATTTTGCTATTTATAGTAAAGGGTGAACTGCTCTTATTTGGCTGTTTAAGCAGCCAACCCTTGAGTTTAATGTAATTAGGGAGGGGATATTCAATTTACAGTATCCACAAGTAATGATAATTACACTAGTTCAAAAAAGCTGTTGGTAAGCATAAGAAACCTTTGTAATTACATCCCGTTTCCAAAATGACTTGAGCGCTGTGAACTTGAAGCATTTCAGCAAATGAAGGCCAAGGCACATAAAAGGAGAGCTACGGCACTTTAAAAGCTGCACTGTTTAACATAATGAGCCGCCCGACCGGAGGGAGATCGCAAAACGCGCTCCATAACTCACCCGGACAGCCCGTGCCATCTCCTTCCCACTCACAAACATCCATTAAGAAAAACATAAGCTGGCTCCCTCATCACCTCCTTCCCATCCTTCACCAGCATCACTCAGCTCCCCTTGCAGAGCGGACCTGGGAGTCAGCCCATGTAACTCTGCCGGGCTTCAGGAGCCTGTCTCAGGCTCCAGCTGCCGATCCTGTCATGTTCAGGAGAGTGCTGGCGCAGGGGAGCAGGGAAACGTCGTCATGTCCCCCCCCCGCTGCGGGCCCCACGCGTGCGGCAGATTAGCTAGGTCAGCAATCCGCCAGGACCAAGGTGAAAAATAAACAAATAACCACGTTCACAGCAGCTGCGGCGATCGCTCTCCGGAAAATTATTCGGGCATTATGAGGCAGACTGTATTAAACGCTGCCGCTTGCAGCTTCACAGCTCTCTGCGTATTCGCATCAGCCTGGGATGAGCACTTAAGGAGTATCATCAGAGAGCTTGCCCAGCTGAGCATCTTCCATTAAGTTTTTGTCTTAGAAGGAGATAGCAGGAACCTCTCTGCCTGACAGGCAAAAGGCTTGTCATAATTCATTAATAACACAGCCTTGCTCAGGTTTCCTTCAATGAGATCAGGCAGGTGGCCTATGAAGAAAACGCTGAGCGAACAACAGCTTCTCCAGAGACAATGCAATAAACTTGCCACTACTTGGCATCATTTGGTGTCAGAGACAAGGATGACCGACGCTATTCAACAAGACCTGTCAGAGCCCCTTAAGGGCCCTAGCGAAGAAACCCACAAAACGAACAGTAATTCCTCAGCAGGATGCGATGCACTGCTTGGAAGCGAAAACTTCACGGTTTAGCTGCAGATACGTGTACTGGTCTGCTTTTGCTATGCCCAGGGCAAAGCTGGCAATCTACTCCGATAAACCATTTGCGTCCAAAGGGAAAAAAGCTATAAGAGTTGAGTTAAACTACAGTATCAGATTATTGCAAAAAATTAACAGGACTATCACAACTCTTCCATCAGATTTTAAACTCATCTGAAGCCTCATTTCCTTCTAAGTTGGAAAAATAGAAAATACAATTGAAGTTACCTGTTAGGTAAGAAAATAAGCTCAGGCTAACTGTCAAGATAAAGTCATTAGGATGGCATCAAAGTAGGGAGGACAGAACATGACTTTTTTTTCTTTTTCTTTTTTTTGTCTAGTGCACATCCATTCATACAGAGCTAAAATGCACCCATTATGTTTAATTGAGTCTTATGTACTTCCTCCTCCTAGATCTGTTCATCATGAAGAAATGAAGAAGAAATGTACTCTTATTGGCATTTGATCCACTAGCATTTCATATACAAAACATTGCTTCAAATTACAAAATAATCTAGTAATATAGTAAGTACCAACCAGTTCAATGTACAGCATTTGTTATGACCCAAGGTTTAAACAGTCTTCAGCATAAAAACTATTACAAATTTTGTATTTACTATTACAGATTTTACAGGTTTGCATTTGATTTTCAAAAGATGCTTTATCATCACATAGCAGAAGCAGTCCAAATATATAAATTAATTTTGTACATTTAGAAAAAGCAACGAATGTACTGAAGATGGCTAATTATTGATTTTAGAACATCTGTGTCACAAAATCATCTTTTGCAATAAAGTAGGTTCAGGTAATTTGCAAACAGAGTAATATTATTGCTTCCTAAGCTCCTTTGTGTTTCACTTAGGCATGATAATTTATTTTGAATGTAGTATCTGTCTTTAAAACTATGGTCTATAAACATTATTAGAAACAGCACTATTAGCATGTCTAGAGATCGCTGTATGCCAGCAGAATGCAACTGATTGAACAGAAATCAATAAAGGTATTTAATGACTTCATAAGAAAAATAAGTGACCCTCACACCCTTAATGGATTAATGTCACTTATGTGCAACACATTGCATAATGCTGACACAGAGCCACTCAAAGCAGTGTCACTTTTCATATGAGTGCCTTAAAACCTTATCAAAGGGAAATTGTGTTTTAATGCTATTTCAGATGTCATTTTTGAGAGGATTTTTACAATCCCATTTCATAAAGCAGAAAGCATGATCTGAATGGTTACAAGTAGCTTTTGTCATTGGCACATATACGAGGTCACCCTCTGAAGCTAGCTGGTGAAATGAAATCCTGAACACAGGAGGAGGGTAACACTTTGAAACATTACTCAAACAACTTGTTTACTGTCGGCTTTCATCTCTGAATACAGCTTTATCTATATATCTGAATCTTTAATTAATTACCAACAGCGTGCTTTGCTAGGGAAGGGAAACCGCTTCTCACAGTCAGTCCTACAGCATGAGATAGACGGGATGCGCAGCTCCCCAATACGCTACCTGAGAATCAAAATGGGAGGAGGGAGATAATATAAATGAGAGTGTACTACGGCATTGAACAAATGCTTGCCCCTCAGCCACTGAAACTATGACCAGATCTCTTAAAAACATGGATATCTGTCTGTTCATCTTCAATACACTGCTTTTGTATCCCATTTTACATCTATTCACTAAAAAGCAACTGTGGGTCACAGCAAACTGTTCCACGCTCTCATTCCTTTCTTTTTACTTTAATAGACTAAATTCAGAAATATGCAGTATCTACTAGGTATCTCTTTAGTGGCATGAAGGCTCCTTTTTGGGAAAGAAGCAAGTCAAATCAAAGATGTCAATATACATTGTCTAAGAAGGCTTTGCCATCACCAGGCTGCATTTTCAATTGGTTTGGAGTAAACCCAAATGTAACTGAGGGGAGCTAATGTTTGAGTTTCTTGTTCTACTTGCCATATTATCTACCATAATTTTATGCTCAGCAAGAAGAAAAAGGGGGGGGGGGGGGGGGGGGGAGTTTCCTAAAGAGAATATGGTCCCAGCTTTCATATGCAGTTTTCACCTGAAGAAATAGGAAAAAACTGCATTTGGATAAAACAAGGAAGCAAATGCAAAAGCTTTTTCTGGCTGACTTGAACATTTCCTTATTCCTCCCCAAAGGATATGAAAACTCCTCCGTAAATGTAGCATCATAATTGGCTATAATTGACTCCATCCTTCAATTTTTAAGGCAATCTATAAAATATGGATTGTTTTGTCAACTGGGAGACAATTTTGTGACACCACACTGTTTATCTCGTTACAGTGATCTCAGCTGCACTCGATACCATTTGTTACCCCTCAGACTACCTTATTTGTGCTGTAATCCTGGACCTCTCTACATTTAATGCACTGCACACTAGTTACCTATAATACCAAACATTTTGAGTGCTACCAAAAGGAATTACTTGCTGAAGATCATTGTAATAGGGGATAACAGTAGCAATGATATGGTAGCAGGTGAAGTACAGCCACCGTATTCGGGCAAGCGAGCTCTGTTCCAAAACATCAGTGTACTTCATGCTATCCTGTCATTAGTCCATCTCACAACTTACTGCACATGAATCAGAGGGGATGAGGGACAAAAGAAAATTAAAGGTTTAACCGCTTTGCTGCTGTTTTTCTATTACACCTGCTGTTCTACTGCATTTGCACCATTTTAATGCAAACTGGTAACACTCTGGCTGTACAGACTGTTACCACATCAGGGCAGTTTTGCAACAGACTCTTAGGTCACAACAATATGATGACTTCTGAATGGGGATGACTGCATCTGGCCATTTCTATTAGCTGAATAAATGCAAACACCTCACAAAGATATCGGCTTCAAACACAGAGTCAGAATGATGGAACTAGCTTCTCTTTTTTTCCCCTATGTCTTCCAATAATTATTTTTATTTATATGTCTCTCTATGGGCTGCTATGCTTCAACTGAAAACTAAGGTAAGTAGAAGGAAGACAAAAACTAAAACCTAAAAAAATCCAAGTACCAATAGCCACAAAACTGCAGCAAATGATTGATAGAAACATTGATGTAATCCTGTCCATAGCAACAGTTTAATTATGAGCATCTTGGCAGTGAGCCTGCTCTATGCGTTGATTTTCCCCAGCAGAGAATGCCATACAATCCATCTTTGTGTTACACGCTACATGACTACATGGAGAGGCCAATCAAAGGGGAACAAGGAACAGAGAACTTGTACCAAATTACTGGGGTGATACAGGAGTGAGTACCTCGGCCATGAATAATTTCACTCCTGAGGATAAGCAAGCCTGAGAAAAAGGAGGGGTAGAAAAAAATACCAAGAGGGTGCTACCCACAACAAAGTCCTTAATTAGTGACTACAGCATACAACATGAATACTCCTCTGTGATGAATGGCATGAATTCCTGGTACCCATCTTAAAGTGCCCTCTCTCAGATTCTTGCTCCCAGGATCACAACTGTGTTGTCACCAGCACTGATGGGATCAGAGAAGGACGCTGCTACCCTAGGCAAGCAGGTCTCCCACCAGAGACACAGGCCTCATGGGCCATGGCTACATTAGACATTGTAAAGCAAAGCATGCCAACAGGAGTGGATCTGCTGCGTGGAATTCGTATTTTAAGGGTTTTGCTTCAAGCTAGTTCCAGCATGGTCCTGCAGGCAGGAGCACGTGCGCAGCTCAGGACGGAAAGAGGAAGAGCACTTCTGGAGCACGTTTTCCAGCGTAGCACCACCCAGAAGGAATCAGCGCCTGTGCCCTGATACCACTCCATGAGACAAATCCAAGTACGGTAAAAGCCAGGAGATTTGCTGAAAGGCTGCACTCCCGACCCACGTTAAAACACAAATATAGTAGGCACACCATAGGGGAGGGGTAACATCACCAGTGCGGTGCAGAGGTCACTCCAGTAAACTAGAGGGCAAGGAAGCAATAGTGGCAACTTTGTAATAAGGGTGTAAGGGGCCAGGACCTTAAAAGGAAAAGGCAGGAGTGCAGGCTTAGGAGGTTTTTAATAAATGGTGAAACCTGACCGTGACTGTTTCTCAAGATACTTGCAGGTAATTTCCAGACAGAAACAAAAAAATATAATAGAATCATATTTTATAATTAACCTTACTTCCTATTTCTCTGTTGGAAAGTGTTTGTTAAAAAAAAAACCCAAACAACCAAGTTACGATGCAATGAATGAACTCTATTCAACAAAATGGATACAACATATTTCAGTCTGTATGCAACTGCAATCCACAGTGTTTATTTACACAAAAAAATTTCCCTTAAATTCCAGACCTATTTTTTCAAGCAACATTTAGGAAAATCTCTCTGAAATACTGAAGCAGCAGTTTAAGATTATACTATCTGCTCTTTACTTTAAGGAAATGTTCTGGTAATTTTTAAGTGTGTGAACAAAGGTTTTGTGAAATCCTGTTAGGCTATTAGATGTGGTAAGAAAACCATCCATCATTTCTGCAGCCTGATGTCCACATTCACAACTTAACTCAATAAAGACTGTTTTTAGTTTCTATTAAGGTATGAATATTTTATATATGTAACCACATAAATCAATGAGAATACTCATATATGTATATATATGGATCATACCATGTATATGCTTCTTCAAAGAATGCACTGGAAACAATTAAGAAATTTGAAATAATGGCACTCTAAAAATGAGCTTCCTAAAGTTTATAGAAATTATAAGAGACATATTCAAATCAAACACATAATTCTGAACTTTTAAGAGTTAAACTTATGCCACATAACTGTTGTTCCACTCTACATTTTTTATTTACAGATGTGTGACTATTTCCATCTCCAAGACACTGGCTGCATCAAACATGAAAACAACTTTTTTTTTTTTAAATACCAAATATATGGGCATTCTCTACTTATTGTGCATTACCTGTCTGAGAAATTGCTTTTAAACACAAAGTGTTAGAATCTAGGAGACTCTGCTTTACCTTCACTAGCTCTTCCTCATTAAAATTTACTTAAAACACTGAAGAAAGGGATTTTTTTTTTTTGTGGGTATAAGCTAACGTTCAGTTCATTACATTATAAAAATCTATTAAATCCCAGAACTAAAACTGGATTAGTTATTTAAGCTTTGAAAGCCTAAGATACTCATCTGTGTTCTTCCAGATATGGTCATTTTTAGCTCCAAATTCAGGTCTCATATCTCAGGTCAGGGCACTCAAGAGGTATTCTGGTTTTCTAAACAACAATGTACTAAGAAATGTCCGTACTTGATAAAAAGTCCTTTTGTGTATCATCTCATTTTTTTCAGCACCAAACATTCTAGTTTGCCAACAACAAAAAATTTATTGTTTGATCATCTCTTTACTGTAGAGATTCTCTGATAATAAACACATCTTCTAAAATACCTATGTGACTGTACTGATCGAATGATTACCTGAGTAAAACACGCAGCTGATTACATTGAATATTCAGTTAACTTATTTACCCTTCAAACAGCTAGAGAATACAACAAAATAGAAACCCACTGGAACTCCTGGTAAAGATACTTTGTCAAGACATTAATCAAAGCTATAGTAATATGAACAGTTACATCACTCCTCAGTAAGTTCACCTTGATATTTCCACAAAAAGGTCATTTGCAAAATCTTCAGAAAGAAAGAAAAATGACACATCATTGTGTCATGCCAGGGTTTGTGGGAGTGAGGGAAAATGGGAGTCTGCTCTCAGGCATATGGAAATACGTAGCAGATACAGTGCTTTTGATGCAGGTCTTTTAGTTGCACTTTTTATTTGTGAAAGAGAACTTTTAAATACAAGAATGACTGTGTTTTGTAAAAAAAATGTTGTATTTGGAAATGCTTAATGGCAGCTATGACAGAGGACACAGAAGTTTTGCAACTAACAAAATAATTCTGAAGTCCCAATAAAATTGCAAATTAAACAAATATATATTTGTGATGAACCAATAACTGAATTAACGATTACAGAATACCTGAAAGATCTTAATGACTACTAAATCTGACATTAAAGTTTGTGGCCATTTAATCTTTTATTACTTTTGGTGCATTACTTTAGATCAAAGCACACAAATCTGGCTGAAAGTATTTTTGCCCTAAGATCTGTATCACAACTCTTTTTGCCTAATTGAAAACCTAAATAAAACCCCCCCTGAGATGACTACATATCAAATCTCAAAGAGAAGAGGATAATTTGCCATTTAAGAATTCTTAGCTATCGAAAAAGGAAGCAAAAATCCTCTAGTTAAGAATTTTGGCCAATCTCCCATTGGGCAGAGTCGGGAAGTTGATGAGATACAAGTCTTGTGGAGGACATTAAGCAATATTCAGCCTGGAGACATGCTCCTGACAATCGTTGCTAAAGTCGGACACACCACTGTCCAGTTATCAACCGCATATCTATGTAGAAACAGTGGCTCAGAGCATAAGGGCAGTTCAGTGAGAAACAAAGGTGCTACTCCACGTAAACAACTGCAGTGAAATTTGGTGACATTTTCTTTAAAAAAAAACATCACAAAAATAAAAAGCCCTGTGCTAGTAACTCCCAGTGCTTAGGTTTTACTCCTTGCTGTATTTAGAGTCCAATAGCTTCTTTCTCCAAAGTTTCAGGGATCAAAGGGAGCATGCAGAAGATGTTTCACTTTTTACTGAAGCAGTGGAGAAGACTTAAAGCTTGGAAGGGTTTATTGAGTGACTGTCACCCACCGCGCGCTTCTGATTACTCTGCCTGGGTTGGTTTGGTTTTGATTAAAAGGTTGAGAGGTATCATAGCTCAAGTAAGCAGGAGACACTTGTAGTAGCTGACAGATGAACACCGATTCAAAACTAACCTGCAAGACACCTCTCAAACCACATTAATTAAGCCTGACAGTGAATATGGAGCTTCTTATTAGGAACGCACAATGCACATGTCCAGCTATGAGCTTCACTTATTTCACCCTGCCACCACAGGTGACACTTTCCTGGGCAACTTTTGGTTACAAGATTTGGAAAATAAGTACTTTGTAAGCAGCTGAAGGGACAGATTTATATTTCCAGATGATTGTTTCACAATTAAACATTGCTATATGACAAAGCTGTTGCCTAATTTTAAAACTTGAAATACTAACAGAGGATGTCCACTTATCGTATAAAACATGTTAAGTGCATTTTGGCACAGAGCATAGGTGAGATATTCAATGAAAAAAGCAGTTATTTTGGAACACGACTGTAAAGAAAGCTTTTCACAGTTATTTACATGTACTTGAATTAAATATTAAAATGGAAGGGAATTTTCTCAATAGGCTATAGTTGTCCAAACTATCTGTGAACATTTCTACAGTACAGAGGACTGCAGCACAAACAGAAGAAAAGCTATTTGAGGGAGCCAGCAACAATTCGACACAATGCCAAATGTGCAAAACAGTAGCTTGCATCTTGGGATCAGTTTAACTACCTCACTGCAGTACTGCACGCAGGCTATTAAGCTTTGCTTCCGATTATCTTGGGCACTGTAGTGAGCTCACATGGATGCATTACTTTTGATTTGGGCAGTAGCTTGGCTACCTCTACACCAAATTCTTTGTGGATTAATTAAACACATATTTGATCTACTCAGAGTAGCCGTATCTGGAGAAGAAGCATCAAAACATACATGTTCTAAGATTTATAAATGAAACTAGCTAAATTAAAGTAACAGTCCTACAATAAAACAGACAAATTAGTAAAATTAATTAAAAAAATCAAACCAGAATAATGGAATTATTCCGTTTACTGCAATTATTACATTAAATAAGCAAGTAATTTCTTATAAGAACTGATAATATTAGAGACTTGGACCTTGTTTAGGCACTAGCCCCTAAATGAGAGGGCATCATAAAGCTCTGTGTGAACTGAAATTGTGTTCCAGCTAACCAGTGAACATGAAAGGATCAGCTAAGACAGCTCCATTCTAAAACAAGTACTCAGATTGAGGGTCTCATGCCAATTATGGAAGCCTGCTAAAAATACATCTGATTAGATAATAAGCTTTTCTTCCTCCCCTTCACAATCAGATATGGATAAAATAAGCCATTCCTGCTCTCTTCAAGACATTCCATCTCACTACATTTAAATTCAAATACAAATTTGAAAGGCAAACCTCCTGTTTGAAAAATACATGTCTGGGATGTGTTGGGCAAAAAGACATTTTCTAGGCTACAAACTATTATATTGGGACTGTGCTCAGAAAAAAAAAATCTGAGTGTGGCTCTGCATGTTCCTACACTACTTGACTGTACTGTCAAATGGGGAAAATGTTAAAGGAGATCTAGATATCCATTAAAAATACTAAAAGAAAACAAACTTAAACAGTATTGTACTTAAGCAGTATGATTGCTGCTATTTCAGAATTTTAATTATGCTTCTGGAAGCTGGTTTATTTGACAAGATTAGCCATCGATTTTTTTGTCTCCATTAATATCAATGGAGCATTGCATTTTTTAAACCACACACTTATTTGCCAGATACTTATCCACTTCAGAAAGCAAAGGACACACAAGTCTTTTAGCAAGCCGGGTTTACCGTATGACCAGACAGGAAGGCAAAGCCTGAAAAAAACCAAATTACTTCCTTTTTCTTCATCAGGCTAGGAAGCCTGCCTGCTTCTGCTCATTTATCTCCCTTAGTCCAGCAAGCCAGAACATGACAGTTTACTTTCGAGGCCTCGTTGGTTTGGATTGACCATCTTAGAGTGTAGTCTGAAAATACTTTGTTTTAGACATTTACAGTCCATTCAACAGAAGCCAACATAAGTTCTTCAAAGGTTTAACAAATTATTCCTAAAAAAAGTCCAACTGAAAAAAAACCCACCCAAACAACTTTCCAAACTTTAAAAGTCAGATGTAAAACTAGGAAAAAGATTGGAAAGAAAAAGCCTCAGAAGCAGTCCTGCCTCAGTCACTAGTCAAACAATTCTTCCTCTGTACTGCAGACAGACTTGAGATCCCATTCTATATATAAGCACATCCCATACTCCAGTCAGCAGTTCAATGTTTAACAAAATTTCTTAACACAATAATCAGGATAAAAATATCGGATCATCAGAGTAAAACTATATTGCTCTCAGAAATCATGAGTTTGATTTCTGTTTTCATATATAAGCCTACCTGCTTCACCTTAGCTTACACGCTCAAAGATCTCATTTGTGCTCACACAGATTATCTTCTTCTAACCAGTTAATTGTAGCTTTGTTCACAAGACCAGATAATAGTTTTTTCTAACTTAGAAAAAAGGAAGAAGGTGTCCTGAGGGATGTGGGTGTGAAGCACAGACAAAGAAAATGAAAAAAATACAGTGAACAAAAATGTGAAAAGAAAAAAAAAGTAATTTAAACAGCATAATTTTAACTTGGTTTGTTTCTATGTTGATATTCATTAATATAACTCATATTCTAAGTCTTCTAACTGTGGCTCAATCTCACTTTTTCCTCCATGTGGGCAAATCTGTGTGCCTGTAGGGAACTCCACTTAATTCAGTGGGTTACACAAGGTTGTAGCCATTTGCAGATGTGCTGCCTATATTTTTTTTCTTTCTCTTTATCAATGCATTTTTAAAAAAATAATAAAGATTACAACACAGAAGAAAAACCCTCCCATCCCCCCCTTCTGCAAGTCCACCACCTCTGCCTGTTTTAAAGCTAGGCACTATAAACTTTCCACTTACTTCTTCAAGTCATTTGCCAAAGATCTGGATTCGGGAGGACTAGCAAACCATTTGCAGCACCAGGGAAAATTCTCAATCACTGCTCTTGTGAAACAGTATAGTGAATTTTAAGGATTTTATATTTTGAAAGCGGTAGTAATTATTTGAGATTTAAATCAGTACTCTTAGTCTGTAACCCTTCATTCTGAGTGCCTTTGCTGTGAAGCTCATTGCTTTCTTCACTTTCTCTGGTGAATAAGTACAGCCTATAGTCTGAAAAGTAATTTTTTTTTAATTCGGAAAACTTACATGCATGAGAAAAATACTATTAGACAGAACCATTTCATTGTCATTAAAATCCCAGAAGCAATAAGCTATAACCATATAGAGAGGGGCTCTGTTCAATTAGAGAGGCACTGACACAGGTCCAGATAGACCTGCTTCCTTTTTTTTCCTTTATAATGCAACATAGTTAACACACTACCTTCTACAAACACAAATTTGAAGATCTGTATGGCAAAGTTATCAAACCTGAAAACAAAGGTTCAGGTTAGCTAAGTTACCCGGGTTCGATCAGCTCTGCCTACAGCCTTGAGTGGAAAAGGCAGAGATGTGTCTTGTTAAACTGAAAAACAACTTCCTCTAACACAGCTGACAAAAAAGCCAGGTATTAAAACAATGCATGCAGACTATAATTTTAGAAAAATAACATACTTTACATTTATCTACCTGTAAACCATTATTTTCAATATTGAACAATATTGTGCAAGTGGGGAAAAAAAAAAGTCAGTCAGTCTGGACCAGTTGCAGCCCCAACTCAGTCTGGCACCAGTTCCCGCAGCTCCGCTCAGCGGCTCAGGTGCACGGCAATTCAGGCTGATGCCGCTACGCTAAGACCATTCCCTGAAGCCACAACAAGCCAGCAGCCTGCAGCCGTACCGTAACTCTGTCAGACAATGCCAATATTGGATAAAATAAAGCACCTGTTAGTGCAGCCTCAGTAGATCATAACAAACACTGATGGGCACTGCTAAAAGCTTGAATATGAAATTGCAGTAGTACCCTCTCTTCAGAGGGGAGAGTAGCTTTGGTAGAAAGAAATACCTTTTCCTCTTTTCCCTACTCTTTTCTTCTTCCTTCAGTAAAACAGAATTTAAACAAATAGTCTGGTGTGTTATATCTGAAAGTATGGAAAATGCTTTTGTTTTTAAACATGCATGTTTTGGTACACAAAAGGAAATTATGCAATGTTATCCTCCCATTCATAATTCCCCAAAAACCCATCAAAATTATTCTCTACATGGATGCAAACACACGCTAACAGAAATTTTGGTTCAACCTTTGAAACTCAGTCTAGCGTGACCTCTCTAAGAACAGATTTAAGTATTACAAAGGGAGACGCTCTAACTGACAAGTATATGAAATGAATGGATCAGAATCCTTTTCTCCACCTCAGCATTTAGTCATGGTTTCTGAAGAAAACATGCAAGTGTACACCTCCCACATAACACCACCTTGTTAAAGGTAATCTGCAACAGCCAGGTAAGAAGGGATTGCTTTTTGCTTCGATAAAGTCCAAAGGAAAGATGAGAGAAGTGACGCTAAAACTACGTCTCATGTTTTAAGAACAGACATTTTCCTTAGCTCCATTTACTATAATTCTATGCCACTGCATTTAGATAAGAGTAAAAAAAATAATGGGGGAGCAAAGTGGAGGGAGGGAGAAAGAAAACCCAATTATCAAGGCTCAGTTATACAACATCATTAAATATGCTTGTTTGTTTTGGTTTTGTTTTTTTTTTTACTGAGTATGCATCCATTTCTGTGCCGATCAACCCAACACCACATATTCTGCAATAGTATTTTGTAAATCTGTAGCTGTAGACAGTCATGTATTTTGAAATGCCGTTATACTGAAAAAATGTCTGTGGTGGTGTAAGACTCCTATCCCAGTTTTTGCATCAAATCCCTCTTTCTAAAAGGGATTTAAAAGTCCTGAATGCTATACTTAAAGGCTCCTTAATTTTGGAGGAGACACTTCACTTGTAAAGCTTTCTGGAGACACTACAAAGATGTGCACTCCAAAGCATTTCCTCTGCGATCAGTTTGAAATCTCAGAAATATTCCTATTTGCCCATTTAAAATATATTGATTCCAAATGTAATCTAACCAGCTTTAAAAGTTATTTTATATAGTTTAAATCTAAACAAAGCATTTCAAAATTATCTTTGGGAAATGTTTCCAATGAATTACAGTGAAATTGTTTTTGGTTTTTTTTTTTTGTATTACCAAGCATGAAAATTTTGAGTACTTCTATTTTGTCCTGATTTGGAATGGGAATATTCTTCCTGAAACATTAAAGCTGTTTTCTCTTTAGTTCTATTCAGAATATTTATGCAGATTTATTTCTGTTGCCTGATGAGCATGCAACATACTTCAAATTGTAATGAAGAAGGGGAAAATGAGCCATGGCATAGCCTGCTTACAAGTATATACCTCACGTACACAGTTAAATCACAGTTAAGTCATCCGCCTATGCACCTGGTAGGACTAGGGCTCCAGTGAGAGCTATAAAAACTTGTATATACTCACAATGGGAATTTCTGTGCCTCAGCACAGGAATGGTATCCAAAAAACCCGTACCTTATGTGCCTGAGAACTCGCAGAGCTCCAAGTTTTCACCAGCAAAGCTGCAAGAGTGTCCTGAATTCTGCTACTGAATATCTTAGCATTATCTTATCTTACTGAATATATTGCATCTCCAGGCCATTCGCTACCCACAAATGAGACTGGCCAAAATCCCTTGAGGCTCTTGAGTTGTAAGAAAGCTCGGACTGCCTAAGGCCATCGTCAGATGTGCTGCCCTGGATGCATGAGTGGGGTGAAGAGGTTATTGCTCCCAGCTGCTCGTCACCAGGGGGAACATCACCCCTCAGCATCACAACCACACGCTCGTTTCCTAACCCCCTGATGTCAAAATGACAGGCTAAAAAGGCTTTGTTATTGGAAACGCGTGAGGGAATGGGGACTATCTGGACAGGCCAGGTTAGGGAGCAGCTACCTGGGCAGTGAGCTGGCATGCGCGGCAGGAAGGCTGGGACAAGCAGCTGGCAGCAGAAACCCCTTACGTGGCTCAGCTGCTGCCAGCAGGGCTTGTCTGACTGCAACCCTCACCCGCCAACGACACCGAGTTCAGCACAATTCCCTCTTCATGCAAACCAGCACCAGGAGAGGAAACATGACCCTTTTTAATTATTAAAAGAAATCCTTTTCCTCCTAATAGAAGCTGTGGCACTTAGTGCTAAATGCAAAATCTGTAGACCTTAAAGTGGCAGTAAGGCAGAGCATGTCCCTGCCACCTGCCAGTGACAGAAGAGAAACTTAAAGTTTGCGGCTGCTTACCTAAGCAGGGAGGGAGGCTGGGAGGCTAAACAGCATACCTAAAGTCACCTGCAAAAGAACCAGGAAAGTACCCTAGATCTGAATCCTTGCCCACTCCCCAAATCAGAATTAATCTCTTTTTTATTTTTCCATTTTTGCAAGACTGTAAAAATTATTATATAGTTACTCCTCATCAGAATTAGAAAATATTTATGAACTGGTAAGCACCAAAGTCGATGTTAACAAGTATTAACAGTGTTAAAGCATAGAAAACAATTTTACATGCACTGACTATTATGTGGTAATTCCATATTTTATTTCTTAAATATGAGATACAAAATCTTTACAGACAGGCTACAATTATGACCAAGTATCTGTCAAGATCAGAGGTACATGACAATGTTACTATTTAATGTCTGCAGTAATTTTTAATGCAACACTTCCCTATAAATACCGTATGACTTTTTGTTACTGTGTTTATGGTAGTACGCACAACATGGTCTAGAGACACGGCAAAATACCATAAATTCTGTTTCTATAATGATGGTATACATCTAACAGAATAGAAAGAGAAAAAATAAGGGAAAGGAAGGGGAAGGGAATAAAATAAAGATATAACTGTGAAAACTCAATTATACATTCCAACAGAATAAAAGCTCCCAAACTTTATCACAAATTGATCAGGGAGACGAAATAACATCTCAAAGACTATTATATAACTTATCTAACCATTGTATAAGAACAACAGATATCCATATTATACGAGGCATTCTCTAAACTTATATTTGAAAATTAGGGTACATTCAGTCACCATTTACCATACAGTAAGATAATTTTTTTCCAGTAATTACCTGAAAATATGGCAGCTGGGATTTGCGCAACTGAAATCATACTTTTGTTGCAGAGAATTATCAGACCAGAAATTCAATGTATTGCTAGAAAACTCCCACACTCTCTTTGGGCTGTAATACTGCAGCGGCTAGGGAGTTTTGACAAAACAGGCCCATTATTATTTAATTCCCAGAAAATGCAATTTGGAAGATGAAAAGAGGACAAAGAGAGAAGGGGAAAAAGCCACAAAGGTTTGGTAAATATCTTGAGATTACTTTATAGCCATTTTCCCACGCAAGAAGCAGATATAGCTTCAAATATTTTGCGACGCTAATACGGAAATGGTTGCTAAGATGCGCTTTCAAATAAAAACAACTTTACAAGACAAACAGTCGTCCCCTCTAGGCAGCAGCTCCTCTCAACACCTCCGATAATCCTAGTCTTGTTCAATAGCCCTTCTCTCACCTTTGAGCAGGAAGCAAATTGTGAAGTTGAGCGGCACCGTTGTGGGATGCTACTTGCTGTGCTATCAGTGGACTTCAACAAATAGAGCTGCCTGCAGCCGTCCAGGACCATAAAGGCTGCCGACACACCAAGTCATGTCAGTGACACTTCCCACCAGCGATTATGTTGCTGAGAAAGGGGCAGATACGAGAGGTTTCCAGACTACTGTCCACCCACCTTGTTCAGAGCATGTTTCAGTCACTCTAGTTAAAACAACAACAGTCCCTAAGGTCTCGCTGACCCTGGTAACACCACTCTTTTCTACACCAGTGCAGCGTAGCAGTAGTAACAGTGGGAGTGAAAATGTCTTTACGCAGAAGGAGACAAGATTTTCTTTCATTACTCCATATGAATTGGACCAGCATCTAAAGCACTGCATTTATTTGCCACGTCTAAAGCACAGTCAAATGCGCACAGAATCTATTGCCAAAGGTCAAGTTATGATTCTCACTTTTAATGAGCATGAAGTTGCTCAGCCCTCTAGGGTAGCATTCCTTCAAAGGAGCCATTCAAGTCTGCTGTGCCCAGAACACAGGACCTAATTCACTCCTAGCCCTAAGTTTAAGCACATTTTAAAGTCCTGTTAATTTAATTTCACCCATGTACCGCCAGATTAGAGAATTTAATGACTCAGGTGCTACAATGGATCTAGACAACAGCTCTGGAAATAAATTTTCAGCACTGGTAAAGGTTCTGCTAAAACTGCTGTAAAATTTCTGTATTATGGCCACTGTCAACATTCACAACTCATGAGGGGGGAGAAAAAAAAGTGGAGTCACACACAGATATTTCTAATAACAACTGCTGATGCTTGTTTTCTTTATTTTCCGGCCTCAACTTTCTTTTTCTTCAAAAGAGCTGACAACTGAAACTGTCTTTCACAATTTCAGATATACAAATTTCTCTGCAGGTTTCTCTGACAAGGATTTTCCTCTATGCAACATATTTTGGCTTACTCAGAGAAATCGTCTCATCTACTTGCATTTTAGTGTGAATTTCTCAGACAAGCTACTCACTGAATTTTCCACACAAAGCAGAGTAGCAGTCATCAGAATAAAATAAATTCATTCAAATAGAAACTTAAAAAAAAAGTCAAAGGATCATGTCATACACATGAAAATGTCTTTTTTGAGTACAGAAATAGCCTGTTTTTGGCCAAACTTGAGAAAACACAACGAAAAGCAATTCTATTAGCAATGTCACAGAGGTTAGAAGCAGAGCAAATTACTTAATAGTTGCACTGCATCATGATAGTAGTTTAAAATACAAAGATGTTAGATAAAAATATGATCAAAATTTTGTGCTTGTAGCTTAGCAGAAAGGTTCAATCACAATATTGAGTAGAATACAGGAAAGCGAAATACAGTATTTCAAACACACAGGATAAGAAGTCACAATGCTGGGAAAGACCTGTAGCAGGGAACAAGTTCCAGTCCTGGCACAGAGTGTTATTGAAATACAAATGTTCACATGAACATACAAGAGTGATCAGCCAGCAATCCTCCTGACAAAATCAAAGGCACAGAAGCATGAGAAAAACTGCACTAATTTCGAGCCTGCATCGTAAGAAGCTGTGGTTGTGTATTGAGCCCTGCATATATGCCCTCTAACACGTTTTATAAGCTTTCTAAAACAAGGCTAGAAAAGACCACAAATACATACAAGAATAACTTAGGAGATCCTAAGATCCAATACACAGTAACACAGGAAAAACAGCACAGCTTTGCACTGACCCTCAAAAGCTAGAGAATACAGAAAACATAATATTAATATTTCACCCTGTGGGGACAAGTTAAAAAAAAATAAAAAATTTTTCAGTACATATAGATGCTGCCAGAAGACAAATTTAGCTCCTTTTTTCAGCAAAGTTCCAAGATCTGTATTTTCACTTCTCCATTTGGGTCAGAAAGTACTCTTTGGGATATACTGAAGCTTAGTACTTTTTCAATACATAGTGACCCAGATGGCAGAAGAGCAGCGCACTCACTGCCAACACAATCTAGGCTGCAATGACGCTCAACAGCAAGAACAACGCGAAGAGTACAGGAACCTGCAAGTAGTAGATGCACAAAACTGTACAAAACCAGATACCAATCTCCCACAATCGAAATCCTTTATTCAGAAAAGAAATAGACCACAAACAGGAAATGCCTCACTACGTTAAGGTTTACACAATATTAGTAACAGACTAGAAGGCTAAGAACAACAACAAAACCCTAAAAAAACCCCCAAACCCAACCAAAAAGTCAAACAAAAACCCCCCAAATGAAAACAGTAGAAACAAAACCCCCAGCATTCAGATACTGCAAGGAATAATGAATTATGAAAGCCAGCTCATACTTCGGCAAACAGAATCTAAACAGCTCACACCCAGAATCTTTTCCTGCAAGACTGCAAAATGCTTAAACTAAAAGCAGGTCTACTATGTCTGACTCACTAAAAAAAAGATTGAGCTTCCCATTGCAGCTTCACAAAGAGACATAAAGGCAAGTGGATGTGGTGATAAGGTACTGTGTCCCCTCTGAGAAATATGACAGCTGCAGGAAAAAAAAGAGAGCATACATAAATACTTAATGAGATGACCAAGTCTTATATGCCATAAGAAGTTTAGTGATTTGTGCTGATCCTTTGCTGCTTTTCAGTGGTTGTAGGTCTCGAGACAAAATAGTCTTTATGTGTCTGATTAACTCTGAAAGGGGAAACAAAAGCTCCAAGAAGATATCCCTTAGGGCACTAGTGACTGAGTGTATGTCAAGAGCACAAAGTTCACTGGAATTGTTTTATAGCTCCCTGTTCCAGCTATTTAACAAATACACGACCACAAAGTTCATGTATTGCCAGGAGTGTGGAAGGGGGCGGAGGAAGACTCCACTATGGAGAAAGCGCAAGGGGCAGCAACACAAGATGTAAATAACGTTTGAGGGAATCAACACCTTGTGTCTCAACAGCTACAAAAGAGTGATGGGCTTTCAGTGAGCTCTGCCGTACTTTGTAGAGTTCAGGAACGCTAGCTTGTGCGGAGATGAGAAGAACAAGCTGGAAACACACGAAGGACAGGATGGAATTGTGTAAGATTGTACTAACAGGAATAATAAAAAGAGACAGAGAAGTTGGACCGTGCACATTCTTAAAAATTACTATAAAATGATGATGATGATCAGTCATGGAAACTGAGGTAAAGAAGCATGGAAGAAGAGTGACACCATGATGAGCTACTGTGGCTAGCACACTGCTTTGCTGGACAGAGTGGTCATGCCCGTTTTGCTTTGAGAAGACATCAATTTGAAAACACCACAGTCCTATCTGTCATCACACAGATTTAAACCTTATTCCCATTGATTTATTTCAAGGATTGTGGCAGTAAAAAAAGAGACCACAGAACTATGAGCTTTGCAATAATGTACATATGTAAGTCAATGCAAGACATCATAAAAACACCATAGTCTCATGTAATCAATCATAAGCAAACAGATTAGAAAACGTGTAATGCTTAGAAGCCCCAAATAAACAAAGCACTTAAACACTAACTAGTGTTTTCATGAAGTAAGACACTTTATTCATGAACACATAATATGAAATGCTGACATATATTTCATGTAAAAAGAGATGTTGCTATGTAGTTGCTATATACAGGACAAGATGACTGGTTTAGTCTTAAAAAAAGGTTAGATCATTAGAAAAACCGCAAACAGTTCAAAAGCAGAGACAACATTAGAAATACTAATATGTGGAAAATATATAGCCAGTAGCTAGAGTAAGACACAGTATTTAAAATACCACTTTTTCATGTTTAGGCTTCACAGGAAGCAGAAATACTTCAAGAAATTATGAACTTTTACAGCACTGATATGACAGGTTAAGGTTAGTGGGAGGAAATGAATTCAAAACCCCTGCAGAGCATTAAACAGAGTATGCAGAAAAGCCAGAAGTATGGATGGATTGGGTCCCTTTCTGACCAAACACAAAGAGGCTGGAGTGCCATACAAAACAGACGTGCCGGTCAGCAGGCCAAGGAGACTGGTCAGGAACTTTTGATACTGTCGTAACAACACAAAAGGAAACAAGCTGTAATACTGTTAATTTTATGGAGCTGGCTGATTCACTTTCCTTTTGCGGGGGTGGGGCGGGGGGGAGGTAGAGTTCTGAAAGTAAGGAATCCCAAGCAAGGAGACACAGAAGGACCAACCCTTCAAAGCCACACGCACACAGAAGTAGACACAAGCATATCTGAGCTAGATAACAAAGTCAGATTAAGAAGGCTAAAACACAGAAGCGAATCATCTACCTGCCTCTAAGCAGCAGCTGTGCCAGATGCCCACACAGGAGGTTCCCCCGATCTCTGTACATTCAAGTACTCCTTCAGTAGTAGGAGAAATCCTAATGAAAGCCACAGTCTCTGCTGCCCTTTCAAGGCCCACGTCCTACCAGTCTGTGATATTACATATTTTGTATGAAATACATATTTGATGCATATTTTGTATGAATGAACTGTGCGGTTCTTCTGTGAGGGAGATCCTTGGTCATCAAAGTGCACTGCTGGGCCTTGCGCATTGGGGACCATAATAATCCTCACAAGTCATTACAAATTAAAGAATTTGTCTTCCCAGAGCCGCTTCTGCTCAGCCGATACTGTAAAGAAATCACAAAAAACTGGCTGGCCTCAGGTAATCTTAACCTAAATTACAAATTTTCTTCCTGATCACTGCCAAGCAACCACAGCCCAACTTCTGCCTCTGCCCTGATGGCCAGAGCATCCTCCTGGACGGGGCTCTCCAAAGCCCCAGCTCACCAAAGCAAGCCAGTTTGCAGAGAGAGCATCCTGTTGCAATGTCCTCCTACTTGTGCCTTTGCCCCCCTGCCTCTCCTGTGCAGTGCGGCCACACGTGGCGCAGCAGAGGCTCCCCTTGGACCAATTTACTCCACACCCTTAAGTCACCCAAATTAACACTTGACCACCAGACAATGGCATTTTAGTTCCAGTTGTTAAATGCAGTAATTTGAATCAGCATCTGTTTTCAAACAATTACAATAAATCTGGATCCCGGATCCAGAATCGATTTGCACTGTCATCAATTTGACTAAAGACAGTAAAATTTAGCTATAAAAGGCCTTTTTCTAGCACTGGGATATTCTCTAGATGGTAAAATATAAGACAGGAACAGCCAGGAATGTGACCTATAAATTTCATTCTCTTTAATCTTTTTGAATATTGCATCTGAAATTATTTTTAAAAAAATTGAGAAGAGAAACTACAAGCTTTTATGAATTACAGAAATGTGCAAAAGTATGAAGGAAGGGCAAGCAAACCCAAACCCACATCTATTTGCAGTTTCTCCTTCCAAATCAGCCAACCAACAGCTAGGTTGAAGAGAAAATAGGAACATTTGGTGTTTTACTCATAAATTAAAATCAAAATATATAATACAGATATGTGACAGTCATCCTTCCCCATTTTTCATACATCCTTTGTTTTATATTACAAGCTCTTCAGGACAGGGCCTGTGCCTCTATATTGTTGAAAAGTGCTTAGTACAAAGAGGTTCTAATGATGTGTGGACACTTGTGTGACTACTAAAATATTAATATTTTATACTTAATTTTAATATTTAATATTAACAATATCAAGAGCAGCAACAAACATCTCTGTGGGGCTGTCATAGGTGTAATCTTGGCAAGGGAAGGAAAGCTCAGAAAGATGAAAGACTGGATTTTCAGACACTCATGCCTGCGGATCTGTCCAAGCTGCTCGGAGAGGGCCCTCTTGGCATCCTACCCGCTGTACATGGTAGCTGCCATTGACTGTATTTCCCACCACAAAATGCAGGCTTGACACGGTCTGCATTGGCACTATGCAACTTAAAAACAAAAATTAAAAGGAAAAGAATGCCTGCACTCAACTGTGATCCACCATATGCTCTAGTGCAAGGGTTCTCATATGTTCCATGCATGCACTGTCTTCTTTACCATTAGGTTAACTCCTCTCCACTAATTTCTAAAATTTTAATATGCAATTAATGTAAGGAAGTTATTGAATGTCCTAATTTGACCTACCCAACACAGAAGAGGGCCATCATGTGCCTAGCTGCTCCTGATTCACAGTTCAGGACATGGTGAAGCACACATTGCACTTAATTCTGCAGTACAGGTTTCATGTTCAACCAAATCCCACTTACAGGCTACAGCTGTAAGTTAGAGATAGGAAAGACTTACTAAATTATCCCTCTCCTCTCCTTGCTTCTCTATGTGTTATTTCTCAATGCTGTATGCAGTCTACTCTTAAAAAAAATTCTAGGACTTAGGTAACTTTCTCCAGAGAAATGCTACGCTTATTTTATTCTCCAATCTATGTATTTTTCTAATGTATATGGTAATTTCTCCCCTTATTTCTATTATTACTGGCATATATCACTTTAAATAATTTTCTTTCCTTTTCTTCTAATTGCAGCTCTCTGTATTTGCCAGTTCCTCCATACTAGCTTGCCCTCCTCCAACGTATTGACTTCTGGCAAGAATTCCTAGTAACAAAACAAACATCCTCATGCTTACGCTGAAATACAAGGCAACCAAACAAGGATCAACTAAATAATTATAATGGTGAATTCATAAAGCCATCCTTAATCCCAAACACACTTAGGAATAATCATATTCATCATGAACACAAAACGCACTAAAATTGTAAGCCTGAGTTAGAATACATTTTACTGAATTCTTAATTTAATTTTACAGCAGAAGACCACTATTACTGCATGAAGAAGAGTGCACTGGCTTCACCTTACTAAATGCAGGATACAATTTCCTTGTAATCAAACACAAGCCACTAAAAAAGAACTAATTCTTCACACATCCTGTACTGAAGAGCAACCTTTACGAAAATGATTTCCCAATATTCCCTAAGGGTTTCCCAGATGCCACTTCATAAGCATAATTAGAGAAATAGTACAAAACGCCTCAAGGTCAGACACTGAAAAATGTACAAGAGAACTAAAATTTCTCGTGGTGAAGAGGATCGTTCAGGAAATAAGACAGGTCTAAATCCATAAACTTCTGTTGTGTCATCTACATTTATTGTACATTACATCTAAAATCATACAAGTATGCTGGCTTTTGTAAATTTAAGGTAACCAACTAAAAGCTTAATCTTCCGTAGAAAGTGCAAGCTTCTCAGGATATAAAAGCATACTTATACAAAGTTTGGTATTTGGAATATGTGAATAACCAAAAGGACAAGAGTGGAAAGTTGCACAAGAGATGGAAAGGTTTTCACTGAATAAATGAAAAGAGAGGTAATGGCTAAATTCCAAGCTTTATTATCCTTGTCTTTTTCTTTGTTTGTGGTCAGCTAAAATAGTTAATTTTAACTGTATTCTGCAGCTCCTTGCCTGAAAAACATCACTCACTGATTTTCTTTATGACTTGATAATAGAATGAAGAGTTTTCAATGCATCGATGTTCTGTAATCAATACATTGTCCTTTCCATCACAAAGCAATGATGGCACATTTAAGAGAGCAGGATATTCAATTCTGGTTTTGCTGTTACACAGAAACCCTCATGAAAATGAAAATAATAATAAAAAATCAAGTTATAAGTAGACATGGAAAATAAGCATATTTCTTTTAGGCACAGATTCCTATGTTTATTTATAAAGAATGTAGCTATGCCAAAAATAATATTTTTAACATCACAAATGAGGAATATTACTTCCATTTCAAAAGAAATGCCTCCCCCAATGCTTTCTCCAAACATTCAAATCCCAGCTTAATAAAAACAAATGGCATCCCTCATTTCTTCAAAATTGCATATTTGATATCCAAAGGTTTGCTGCTCTAACAAGATACAAGCACTTTGAAATCCCACAATTATGTATTCATGTGCCAGAAGTCAGACACATCTTTTTTCGCAGATGTGGGTGAATATAATAAATATATTTATAACTCTAAAATTTCAAGACCTTGCTTTTGAAGCATGAAAAAAGCATAATGGCAGATATTAAAGGCCACTGGAAACATCGCAAAACCATTGTAAAGGCGAAATCTTATTCCCTTGGCATGTAATCTCCACAGTCATTTGCAACCACTTTCAGTAGCAACAAGATACTAACTCATTTTTCAGTTATGTTTGCAATCTTATTTACACAGTGAAGCTACAGGTGATTTCTTACAAAGAAAAGAGTTTAAAGAACAGCTCCAACAACAAGTAATTGATGTTTCAATCCAAATTACAAATATTGTACACTTCAGATAGCTTAAATGCATGAAATTCAATATATATCAGAGGAAAATTTTGCAAATCCTGCTTCCAAGGAGTAGTAAACTGA
This sequence comes from Ciconia boyciana, assembly GCF_034638445.1. Taxonomy (NCBI): domain Eukaryota; kingdom Metazoa; phylum Chordata; class Aves; order Ciconiiformes; family Ciconiidae; genus Ciconia; species Ciconia boyciana. Next base: position 37,988,065 of record NC_132938.1, read on the forward strand.
ACACTGCAACTTAAGCTGCACACTGTAGTCATTCATATACAGTTAATCAGCCAACTAATTTAAGGACTATAAGAACCTATGTCTTAAAGTGACTTTTCATTTCCAAAATGACTCAGTAAAAAGAAAATTAAGAGCTATTTATCATTAATAACGGAAACTGTATTGAATTTACCAGACTACAAGGGCCAACTTATTTTTTTTTATCTATTATAAAGTTTTACTAAGAATGTCCCTGAGGCATTTTTTATTTTTCTGCATTTGACTGCTAGTTGCTAGGTGGAAGTCACATGCACCTAGCACCTCACAGAGCAACATTTAGAAGGAAATGACATTAGCTTTCAGTTCATCAGTGAAGATATATTTGGAATTTCTTACTTAGCAGCATTTAGTGTCACAATTATTCAGAAGCAAGATCTTCCCTATCACAGATCATTTAAAATAATACAATAGTATGAGGTCTCCTGAAAAAAGTCTCAATTTGTTTCATATACCACTTAGGAAAATAGTTAAGTATATATTTGATAGCAGCTATTTAGCATAAGAAGACTTCTAATATGCATATGTAGAGGGTCTGGCAATAACATTTACATCAGACATTCTCAACAGCGTGTACATATTTAGCAATATGATATGAGATGATCACCATCAGCAATTTGAATTTGACATTTAAGAAGACATTAATAGCAACACTAGAAACATGACAAACCTTGGGCAACAATAACGGAAAAGTAAAATGATGCTGTTATAATTAGGTTTCCAAAAATAAGCCCATCTTTCAGTCATATCCTTCTGCCACTGCACCTATAAGCCCTCCATGAAGCAGTACAAAATTTTTTGAGTACTAAACATGCCCCAAGTAGGGCAGTTAAAAGCAACAAGACCAGAGTTTCCCAAATTACTCAGTTTACTTTGGCTGGGTACTGATATATCATTTTACTCCTGCACAACAGTGACAAAAAGGCCTTCACCGAATACTGCAGGATGACACCCACTGTCACATGCTTTACTCTCTGTGGATTTATGTCATGACAGAGCATTTTAAAGATTGAATGTCATAAAGTACTGAATTCAACCAGATGAACGTTATCACAGTTAACACACAAAATAATTTCAGAATATGTGAAATAATGAAGGTTACTTACAAAAATAAACTTCACAAACCTGCACCGCTGAGCATCTGTGGGGCCCGACATCTGCACTCTTCACCACCATTTGGGGCCGCAGCAGCAGTAACCATACGGCAGTATTTGGCATACAGCATAAAAAAATAGGCCCACCAAGGTAGCAGCGCTGTACATTGACCCCATGAAAATGGCCTACCGACAACAGGCCAAACACAGAGACTATTCAAAGCCTTTTGAGGCTTCAGGAGGCTACGGACACTGCCTGTGGGATCCCAGCCTCTGGCAGGAAAATGTAAGGAGATTTTGCTGCTGGTGAAAGGCCTTGAAAGACGGTTGTCCAGATGAGGACTTCCACCTTCTGTACAATATGGTCTATGCCACTTTGAGCCTGTGAAAGCTTCTGATCCAGTTTAAAAAAAAAAAAAATCTGGGCTGACAACATCCAGTGATCCCTTCCACAACTGCCATTTTAAGGAGATACTGCATCCCCCTCAAAATGGAGGGCAACCTCTGTTTCTGCGAAGCTGCTGAGAACCAGCAGTGAAACCACCTGCAGCACAGTGAGACACTCTGATGGAGAATTTGGAAGATTCCTCCTCAGATTGCATCAGGTTTGGTTAGAAAGAAGGACAATAAAATTCTCATGTAGAAATTTAAAGGGGCATTGGCACTTATGAAATGCTTCCAGTAGGGGATTTGGGAGCATATCTGAAATACTGACTGACAAAAACTCCCCATATGCCAGTGAAAGGGCTTGGTAGGAATTCATGGATCCAGCAACCTGCACCCCATGAAATGGCAACCAGCGTTTTCATGCTCAATGTTAGCCTGGAATGAAGCCCCAGAAATGAAAGCACACTTGTTTGATTTAACTTGGTTTCCTAATCTACTCTCGGCAAATATTAAGTACAAGGCAGCAGCTACTCTGAACCTGCAATTTATCTGGATTATCTAGTCTCTTTACAAATATCTCCTACTTTACTAAGAATTAACTTTTACACATGGAGTTGCCTTGTTCATCCTGCACTCAATCAGGAGCAACAGTTAATATCTCCTGACTGCAGCTCTGTCATCTAGGGAGAAACAGAGTGGCTGATTCACTACAAACCAATAGTCAAGTACAAAGAAGCTAAACAAAAAATAAAATGTTAAAAAGAAATTCAAAAAAACCTCTTCACTTTTCTCTTGTCTCTTAATGTTTCCTCCCCTCAGCTGAATCAAATTACATTAGAAGTTCAATTTTTGAAAGCACTTTATATTAAAATTGGGAAATGAAGAGTATTGTGGAAAATATAAAATTTTATCTGCTGATAGTAATCTTAGCTTTATCAATAAACAGGTACCTCTCGGTGCACTAAAGCTGGTGTTTATCTCCCATCTAATTCTGCAAAACAGTTCAGCATATTCTTAACTTTATACTATATCTGAATCTCAGTAAAGGCAATGAAATACAAATATTGCACCAAACATACACTGTATCTTGGTGCTTTGCAGAAGAGGGATCCACATCAGACATTTCAATGCTTTGCTCAATATTATTATAATGTTCTCTAAATAAAAGCTAGTTAGTTTGCTGCCGTATCACACTCTCTCTCATTTACTATCAGTAAAATTAATTAAATAGTTGAACGTAAATGATATCTGAATAAATAAGCTTCTTAGGGCATTGCCTATTTTCAGACAAACTGAACTTCAAGATGGAGACATTCATGCACTCGTTCAACATTCAAGCAAGCTTCAGAACAACCCCCGGTACAGGCTCAGTGATGCCAAGAGGCAGCGTGCTGTCCCTACCCACTGGTCTACAGGTGCACGTATTAAGAACATATTCCTGTAATGCTGATAAGAGGAGGTCTTGTAGCAGGGATCTGCTGCCCAAAAAGGCTAGACGGCCTCGTGTCACATCTAACAGCTCTCGCTCTTAACAAAACCAAGGAACAAACCTGACCTCTCAAGACAAGTTTTAAATCAATCAGTACAAGCCTGCAGTAAAACAACTAAAATGCAGAATGACCTTTCAGAGATACTGTTTATCAGATAAGTCTGATTTCCAACACCCACAGTAGGTTTGAGCTGATGTTCACCACTATTCATCTTGTCTTTTAAATATCCATTTGGTTGGTAAATAGTAAAGATGCACTACCATAAGTGAATGTGCTGGGAGCGCACGCATTCCTTCTGCCTCCCTGGCAGGCTACGGGATTAGATGATGTATCTTCCCTGAATTTTGCCCTCTCTCCATCTCCCTTGCAGACTTGCACGAAATGAAGTGCTAGGAGAGAGCAGGAATGATTCAACATAAAACCTTTTGTTTATTAAAAAAAAATAATAATTAAAAAAAAAAATCAAGCAATGAATTCTTTGTTGGTTCACTGTTCCGTTTTGCCCAAGAGATTTTAAAATCACCGTAGCAGTCAGGTTGAGGGGCCAACAGCAAAAAGACTTGTACATTGAGAGCAAAGCTTTTTTTCTTTTTTTTTTTTTTTAGAATAAAGGTTTAGGCCTTTCATTTCTCATTCTTTCAAAATACTTCCTCATCATCTCTCATAGAAATAGGGAACTACCAGTTACTACAAACATGCACAATTATGCATAGCAAACAATAGAAGTACACAAGCAGTACCTGAAGCCGAGCAATACAGGTATTCTTTTCAAGGAACAATAAGCAAATAGCAGTGCAGTTATAACAAAAAGCAGCCTCCTTATAACCTGTGAGTAACCAACTGTGGATACTGTATGACACTACAAGGCATCTAGCTATGCCGAAGTGATCGCAGACTGTCATTTTTCCTTAGGGGTGTATGCTACAGAGGAACTGGGCAAACATTCAGCTCTGTGAAAATCAAGCAGCTTAGCTCACCTCACTCTGCTCTAAAGACTAGCTATTAAAGGAGCCATGTTATTTAAAAGTGCTTGCCTGCATGCACCTTGTGCAGCTCTTTGACAGGTGTTTTTAAGGAGGAAATAGTCCCTGAAAGCAGGAGGGGGATGAGATTGCGCGGCAGGGTTTTTGGGAGAGGACTGACTGCAGTCCAGATTGTCCTGCAGCATGGTTTTCAGGCAGGACCGTGCTCCTGTGCTGCCAGGGCACAGTAGCAGCAAGCCACAGAGTGCAAACTCACAGGGCGACTGCGATAGACTCCTTTTATTTTTCTGCGGAGAAAGCCCCTACAGCTGCTCAGGTTTACAAGTCTATTGTAGTGATTTTTTCTTCACAGCTATTGCACAAATGTGCACAGTAAGCATACTGAGGCTCAAATAAGAGCAGGACAAATTCACTCTCATATCCCACTGAGTAGCCCGAAAAGTAAATAAATAGCAAATACACTGCAAGTCAGCACTGAAACCTTCGCTTTCACTGATACTGCAACCATCAATGTACATGTTTAACTAATATGCCCATGCCCTACAGACATTCCAAGTACAAGGAAAAAACCTTAAAGAACAAGAGATTGAGGTGGGGCACAAAATCAGCTATCACACCACAGTAACTCATGCCATTCTGTCACCATGAATGCCTTCAGCTGAATGCTAAGAGATGCAAAATACGATGCAGGTTTTTAAAAGATCACAGGTATTAGACATCAGTGCTGCAAACAAAGGCTGAAGTTATAGTTTAAGGCTGAGCTATTCTCGTGGTCTGCCACTGAAAAGGGGACACCCCACTCTACCTTCCCCCTGCTCCAGCCAGTCATTCCTGCCTGCTGCCCCCGCGCTTTACTACCCATCTATCTGCATGGGGAGCTGATTTGACTTGCTAACCCAACAGGAAACTATGCCCTTTTTTCCCCTACCTGTTTTCTTCTGGGTTATGTTTTTTGGCAGCAGTGAACTTTTAGCTCAAGATTGGCTCAAGCCTTAGAGTACAACTCTACCCCATGAGTTAGGGTAGTAATGGGGGAAAACAACTTTCCTTTCTTATCCTCTTCTGTCCTTGAGCACAGACTTTGAAAATCTTGTCTAGTACACTCATATGGGGAGCTCCTATATAATAGAAAGGATTTGAACCCTTGTACAAAATCTTGTTCCACTTGCAAAAACTGAGCCCCTACAAATTTGTGTTAGTGAAGAACCTGTCTGTTCTAGTACCAGACCCTATAGTTTGCATTTCTTACACTACCGGTGTAGGTTGGACCTTTGCCAAAATTTTATTGACATAAGAAGAAACTGTACTTCACACCTAATATTATCAACTAGCAGGACAGAGTAATAGGGCAATGCTTAATAAATGTAAAGCCTTGGGTAGCGTGCAGGTCTGCCGAGCCGCTAGAAGCAGCAGTGTGGGCTGCTCTGAAACTGTGGGTGACAAGCTTGAGAAGCAGTTACAAGTAAATGGCAAGCTAGAAACTAGAAGAAAGCCACCTTAAAATAGTATCCTCAAAGATATTGAAAGTATGAGGTTTTCATTCAGATCTATGCAGCACTGCAGTTATTTAGGAAGAAAGCAAAGTTCAGCTGGATATCTTCATTTTCTAGCACACAACCCACCTTTATTTGCAAACAAAACCAAGTCTTTTATTTTATGCCAGTCATTCTATGCTCCTGGTCAGGTTTTGAAGCAAAAAAGGAAGTAATAATAAAGTAGTTCTAGAATTGGGATACGGAAATTGTAACTTCTCAGATATACGCCAACCACTTGTGATTCACTCTTAATAAATACTTTCTTTTTAGGATTCATCTTATCTACTTCACAGACACAGACTTCGTGCAAGAAGTTTGGGTTTGTTTCTTTTATTATTTGAAGAAGGCAAAGCTACCCAATTACAATGCTAATATGCAGTTCTCAATTAGCCACAACCTCCACAGTATCTCTTTAGAGGTGCCCACAGGTAATCCGAAAGCATTTTGAAGCCAAAAAGTATTATTAATTGAAACGTTTCAAGGCTCATAGCTTTCCTTTAAGAATGCAAATTTAATCTTAGAATAAGTTACTTAATAATTATCTGAAATTTGAAGAGGATTTGATCCTTCCTCCCACATCAACTTGAAAGGGCAAAGCATAAACATATAGGTTCTAGTGCAAAATACCAAGGTCCTGGTTCCTCAAGATAGCAAGTAAGCTACCTTTCATTTCCTAAATCGGTATTTGCCAACCTTGTCGTCCACACCAATACTGACTTTGGATTAGGAAAGGCCAGGACTGAGCAGAACAGCAGTAAGAGTAAAAGGAGATGCACCAAACACCGCATCAGCAGCTGCTGTGGATTAAGTAGTGAGGAACTTCGTCAAAGTTAATCCTGCAACCAGTCCTGCTCTTGCTGAAGCCAGTATGTACAACTCTCACAGGACAGCCTAAGCACAGCTCTTTCTCTCTGTTTGGTGACACTTATTTCACCCAAGACAGGACCTATATGGAAATCTGCAGTCCCATAAGTCAGTACGTTTTCTAGCAGGGCACTGAACTGAAAGGCAGTTCGAGAGGTTTTTTTTGTTTCCTGAAAAGGAATGGAGCCTGTCCCATAATCTCAAGGTTTCACTGAGACTAAACCAAACTAACAAAAAGGCAATTATCAACTAAAGAAGAAAGTAGGGATGGAGAGGAAAGCTGGAGGAGGGAAGACATTGCTGCTCACATCTCCCTGAAACTCCAGAGGTGCCCCAAGCCTTACTCCTGCTCTCCCCTTTAAACCAGCATACATTGCTCAAAAAATATGTCTAGTTCTCAAGCCACTGCTCTGGACCAGAACTAAGTGGTCCGGTCCAGCCACAGATGAGCCCAAGCCAAAAGCACTGCTGGCTCCAGCGAGACAGTAGAGGTGCCAAAAAGGAGCCCAAGTCTGGGGTGAGGAACGAAATGACACAACTCACCAACCAACCAAGCAACCAAAAAAGCCCATGGGGAAAAAATAAGGAAATAAAAAATCAGAGCAGATATGAAGGAGAAGGGGTAGGAAAATCAGCAAGATTTCAGAACAAGACGTGAGAAAAAAGCACACAGCCTTCAGGCCATTTCAAGCGAGCTTCCAGCATGAAGTACATTGGGCCGCATCTCTCTTGGGGATTGTCCCCCCATGGCAGTAAGAATGGATAACACAGTTAACAAAATGCAATCAGGGAGTTAAGCACAGCGCAGAAGTACACAACCAGCTGCCCCTTAGTGAAAAAGCACCCTGCCCAGTACCATACCGGTAAGGAGAGAGTACAAGAGAAAACTGTACCCCAGATGCCAGAGGTGGGGGAAAGAGGGAGAAGGCGTTTGCTCTTCCTGCTGTATGCTATCTGGCAACTACTTTGTTCAATATGAGGAAAAAACAGCATTTATTTTATTTGATCTTTTTTATACAGATGGTGTTTTTGTATTAAATTAATGAATGCATAGCACATTAAGATATTAAATGTAAACTGCATGCATTGAAGAGGTTTTAACTTGAGGATGTATTGCTATTTTCTTCTAATTTTAAACATATTTTAAGCATATTTCTGAAATAAATACAGGCCAGCTCACTGTGCTACAAATAATTACATGAACTTGAAAACAGCACCTTGTTCCAGCTACTTGGACTTGTCCTGGTTTGGTTTTTTTTTTTTTTACAACCATGATTTAAAGAAATCAAACACAGACAAATCCTGCCAGAAAATGTTTTCATAACAGAAACAAGTAATGCCTACACCAAGTACATCTGAAACAAGAGCTTTTCATCAATGCCTTTCTCAGCTATGCTAGCCACCCTGAGAAACAGCATGTACTACACAAAGTAATAGCACAGTGTCCATGGATCACCATTAGATAAACTTGTAAATCCAGATACTTCACCCTTATTATAGCACAGCAACATGAACTTCAACTTTCCTCCTCCTCCATGTACTACAACCCTCCACCCTATCCCAGGCAGCCAGCTGAATCAGAGTTAAAGCAGGATTTATCTCAGAAGGGGTTTTTTGCACTGAAAACCTTTAGGGACAAAACTCGGTTTGAACTGCCAATATAGTGGAGGGTAAGACTTTCAGGGCTAGATATAACTGTGATAGTGCATGCAGGAGAAAACGTAACACGCAAATGCTCAGCTTCTCTCTGCAAGCACCCATTTTAAGTCACTGGAGTGCTCCTATAGCAAACTCACTGCATTTAAGGAGGATAGGGTAATACTTCTTTGGTTTAATTAACAATGTTTGTGTGTGCGGCCACCGTCAGTATTTTCTTTGTGTAGCCGATTAGTTTTTTTCTTGGTTTAAAACACCCCATGAAGTTCCCAGGGAAAATAATAATGTGAAATAGTTGACAAAATATTTACTATTTAGAGATTATTATTCGTTATAAAAACTGCAAGAAACAGATGAGCATGCATGTGATGGTAGACTAGTTTTCCTAATAGAAACGGGGAAAAAAGTAATGACACCTCTAAACAAACACATTTATGCCAGTAAATGTTCTACCACAGCTACAATTATATCATCAGCAGCAGAAGCAGAACTCAGTTAAAACTATGGAAGCAAAAATTCTTTCACTGAAATAATAGATGCTTCTACCCCTGTGAATGGGTGGCAGGGCTTGCTGATACACCTCTGCTGACAAATATTTTGGGAAAAGTAAGCCCATAATGTGTGTCCCTGTAAGAGCTATGGTCTACCAGAAGTAAGAGCAAACAGCTTATGGTTTTTTTTCATTATATCCTTAAGATGTTTTATGCAATAATTCTAAACTTCTAACCTCTCACAAGAAGTAATCCACTCTTTCACTCTGTAAATCTATCTGCAGTAGCCAGTTAGGATCTTTTACAGTTTAAAAAAGGTGCCACAGTTTTAACATATTTTTGGTATTTACAAACTTTAAGTTTGTAATCAAAATGCTTTTACTCCACATAGTAACAAATGCATCATTTGACATTATTGATGTAAATTTACACAAGCTACTGAACCACAGATTCTTCAACAATTTTAAGATCGTTTTATGCTATATTCAAGAATCCAGTGTCTGCAATTCTTCTCACAGCTCTACAGCATAAAGAAAAATATTGTCTACTCAAAATATTTCAGCTGACTAGTCTGACTTTCTGACTAGTCAATTTTTTATACCTATTCATGCAGGAATTTTGGCATTACACAAAACGCCTTTCAGAAATGACGAAAGGAAAACATTTTTCTCATCCTTGGAGACCTACACATTTAAATTCTATTCATTACTAATGAACAAAATTTTATTACCCATTTTCCACTCATATTATCAAAGATTATTTATTTTATTGGCTACAGATGTGAGTTTTAACATCTTAACATGTAAGATGCAAGTTTTAACATCAGTCACAGACACGTATGAAAACTACTACTCAGATTATGTTTAAATTTTACTAGGAAATATAGGAGGAATGTGCCTTACCAGGATGAGGCATATCCCATTATGTTTGGATTTCTAAGTCTCTTGGGGTTAAACTGTTCAATATTCTCTAAGGGATGGCAAGGACAACTGCTTTTACTGCATTTATTCTCATAAATATTATACTTATTTGTGATTTGAAACATAGCCACACTTGTAACCTGTTGCTATCCAATAAAATTAGCTTGTAGTTAGCTGTCCAATAGTGTTGGTAGTATTTTATTATTCATACGTTACAAAGAAAATAATGACTTGAAACATCCTTTTCCTTTATGTGAATGAAGGAGTTTAAAATATATTCCTATTACCCTGCAAAACTGCTTTCCAAATCCTTCTTTCAAGAGTGTTTCATGACAGAAAAAAACCCACATTTGAGTGCTTGCAATCAATTATGGAGTATGAAAGACAGAAGAGGATGCCTCAGAACGACAGTAACAACTCTCTCAGTAAATGGCTTTTTCCCCTTTCTCAAGGCTTTCATAGAATGAAAGGGATAACAATCCTCAAACACTGACCATCTGAATGGTACCTGCAATTAACATCCCCATAACCCGTAAAATAAACAAACAAACATTTTGTTACCTTATGATTTTAAGAGTTCCCAATCTGAGAAGGACCAAGCAAGGTATAAAACACATTAAACACAAACAAGACGCCTGTTTCAGGGAACTCTACTCCAGTAGACAGCACTTCAAAGTTTACAGATATTAGTAATAAAGATATTTTTAAAAAAGCAAAAGGCTGATTTCTAGTTTCAAATACACTACCTCTTTAAAAACTGGTTTACTCTTGTAGGCATGTGAAGACCTGCTAGTGCTGTAGCTGTAAGAATCACAGGGAATTTGTCTACAGAAGCAATGCATCTTAGTCATAATCTCCTTCTGAAGCATGAAAATCTAAAGGTGCTTATTTCTGATTTTATTGCATTTTAAATATTAAGTTATTACAGCAGCTCCTGGCATTCCTGTGCTAGAGCTGTCATTTCCACTATGCACTCTGTTTCTCAAGCATTCGTAACTTAGCAGTTTTAATTCACATCTGGCTGAAATTTGGTATACTAGTCAGCTTGCATACAAATTTCCTCTGAAAAGGTGGGGGGAGAAAAGCTTCAGATTTCTTCCAGCTTGTTAAGAGTCTAAACTACTTTAATAAATGTGAATAATATTTCGGTTTATAATAATACTTTAATATTTAATATCTTGGTCTAACACTCTGGATTAGTGGTTTCCAACCTAAACTGTACCAGAGCATGCTGGCCTTGTGCCTTCTTAGGCAGCTCTGTGCCGCAGTGTGGAACTGGGGACACCGGGGTGCCTTTGCAGAGACATCTGAGTGCAACAGAGATGACTGCTCTCAACTAACTAGCTCACACTATCCTGGAACGCTTCTGGGGGGCATTGATCCCAATTTTGCAATAGGAGCTAGAAACTCCACACATGCAGACTTCAGATCCCATCTGCGACCTCTGACAGGTTTCTTAACTTTGTTAAGTTCAGGTTGCACCGGGAACTTGAGCTGTCCCTTAACAGACAAGCAGTATGACAAAGTCTAATTACACATTCCTCAAGTGACTCTAACATACCTCCAAAGTCTGAACATGTATATAATATGTTCTAATAAAGTCCATCACTTTTGGTCTTTGAAAGTGAGTTCATTAAGCTCACTGGAACGCTAGGTGTAGCCTAAGTGACATAAGGACTCCTATCTTATAAGACTGCATCTAAATTACTTTCAGGTTTTCTGTTAGTAGACACACAATAGCTCACAATAGTGGAGATTTTAAGTATGGGTATCTGAAGTTACAGGAAACTAGCAGCAGTATCTTTTATGGTCTTCTCTTTGGCATGACTCAGGAAATTACAAGAATAAAATACCAGAAAAACAAGTATATACAGTTAAAACATCCATAAAATTTATACACATTGATTTGATACCAGTTTGCTTATACCACAGATATGTAATTACACTGATTCGATAAACACTGTATATACCATAAATATTAAATTCTAAAATTTTCTATGCCTTTTATTATAGATGAAGCTTTGGTTCCTCTTTGACAGGGTTACCATGTTCCCCTGCATCAGCACATCAGCTTACACTACATACAAAGGAATGAAGCAAGTTCACCATGTGGAAGACCACAGCAATTTCATAAAATTTGCTTCTTGTGTGGTGTTCTCTTCTTGGGTTTTTTTTTTTTAAGCAATAAAAAAGATCTCATTATCCTAAATTAAGAGCTATATGACAAAGAAACCTGGAAGCAAAAGCATAATTTGGATGTCCCTAGAGCTGGAAGTGAATCCGTGGAATCAAGAGTTAGTGAAGTGGAGACAACTGCTATGTTTTAAGAAAAGGGGGACATCTGCTCCAGGTCTGTCAGAACCACACTGAAAAGGGTTCCCCACTGAGAGCCCCATACAAAAACCACCAGGCAGAGAAAAAGAACAAAGAAATCCAGATCTAACTGGGACGGTAGTGTGAAAAATATTCTGAGACATGCATACTGTAGTTAAGTTTGCACTGTCATGCTGGAAAGTGTTAATGGCTTCTGTCAAACACAAATTAGTTTAGAGCAGACAGGTGTGTCCCTGCAAGGGCCTTTTTTTTTTTTTTACTCTTTCCCTCTTATCCCTACCATGAGCCTGAGGCTCAATGCTTACATCTGTACTAACCTAACAGGAGCAGTTTAGTGCAAGCTTGAGTGCAAGCACTGGCATACAACCATCAATAACTTGTAATTGATAGTGGTTTTCCTGCCTTAATTTTGGGCTCTGACAAGCAGTGCTCTCCCAGATAACACCCACCCAATCCAGGGAAGGGTATGGACCAGGGACTGCTCCCAATAGGTCATATGAATGAGGTTCCCAGGCTGTTGGGGAAGGGCACGTGCACACCAGCGATGCTTGTGCCTTGACAGTCAGAAAATGGACTTCGGCTTGTTCCCTTTGTTAGTGTAGGCAAAGACTGGGCATCTGTCTCTCTTCCTCCACAATCTAATTTTACTCTCTACAGTGAAAAAGAAAGGCACCTGGCTGGTCTCTTCTCTCCCTTTTCACTGCCCTCTTCCACCACACCGCAGGATTTGGGAAACCTGCGAAAGGAGGGAACGCCTCGTGACTATAGCTGCTAGCCAGCAGCACACCACCCTACAGCTGCAAGCAGTTCTCAGCAGGCAGACAGAACTGATACTTTCCAATCCTTCTCAAGTACTACTGCTTTACCAGGCTTCTGGGTTTATCAACATCCATGGCCTTTTACCTACTGAATTCTAGGACACCTTTTAACAGTTTCTGGCAGCGATCAGGTATAATGTTGAAGAGACACTGTGTTACAGCCAGGAACACAAACGGAACGTCAACCAGCTGAGTGTAGGGGACTCCTTCCCTTGGCTAAAATGCAAACCTACACGCATGCATGCATATGCTGTTTCAGACTAACACAGCTTAGTCTACAAATTACATTAATAAAGGTTATAATTTCTATACAGACTATACCAAATAAAGCTAATTCCACGGAACTATGGTAATTCAGTCTGCTAAAATAGGACCCACAGTACATTTTCATATTTCTTAATAAAGACCCCCATGTAGTTTATTGCATACAAGAAGACCAGAAAAAAAAAAAATCAAAGAACAGATTCTAGCACAAGCTCTGCTCTATGCTGCAGAGAGAAACCAAACACTCAGAAAGACTGATTTGTTACCTGTTATTTCATGGGGTACAGTCGCACTACAGGAAATAAAGGCAGACAATACACAAGCAAGATGAAGAATGCTCAGCTCTGCCCAGTTTCACCGAGATCACTGCAAGCAAAACCAATTACCTCAAAGGCAAAAACATAACTTTGTCTGATGTAGGTTTTTATTTTTATTCTATTTTTCACCTCATGTAACTGGTTCTGCTGCCACGGCTCTGATCAGCAGTAAATTAGGATTAGGTGGAAAGGACTAGGATGAGGGGGTAATGTAAAAGCTGGAGGGCAGGAATGAGAAAAGAGAATTGATAAATAATACACAGGTCTCTTCTGTGAAAAGCTGGCAGAGCTGCTGAGGAATAACTGGAAATGCTATCCAAATTCCACTGAAAGAAAAAATAATCTGGGGAGAAGGGTTTACATCCAGAGAGGAACTGACTCTCTGAAAAGTCTGTTTGAGATTCCTTGACCTCAGGGGAAAAAGAGACTGGTAAATACTGGGATCTCGCACAAATGAGGAGTAGCAGGGCTTGCAGAATAAGACTATTTGAAATGCTCTGAAGATGCCTATTTAATGTCATGAACCTTACTGTATGTTTTGGAGAAAGGACAGCTGTTAAAAAGAAACTCTCCTTGCAATGAAATATGTGCCTGGCTCCATAAACCAAAATGGTCAATGGAGGAGCAAAAGAAAAGGAAGACAGGTGAGGAAAAGAAAAATTCTGAAGTACTTCTAGGCTATGAAAAAGACTCAAATATTGACAGTGCTTTCAGCACACTTGTCAAGGAACAGTGAGATCCTCTTCAGCACAAGATCCATCAGCTCACTGCTTGTCTCTTGGTTGATGGGAGAGATCTTAAGATTCAGTATCATTACAAGACAACGGACAGGCGTATCTGTGTGCGACCTTCCTGGAGTTATCTGATGAAAAAGCAAGTTCTACGGAAGGAGAAGGCAGAATTACATTTTCAAACTCTGACTCATGTGTCTGCCTTCAGAAGGCTTGTCTTCCGGACGGGCACATGGAAACACACACATACACAGATAATCCTCTCATTTTATGGCAGAACATGATTGATTAAGTACCAGGAGAGTGCTGAGGAGGAAGCAAGAATAATTAAACAGAAAAAATGTAAGAAAACTCTTCATACTACAAAGGTGAAGGGCACTTCCATCATATAGGTGAGTAGATCAATAGGACAAGTCTGTGAGGAACAAGGGGAACTTGGCATGAGTGAAAAGGGAGATTCTCTCTCCATCTGGATAACGCTTCATGCTGAGTACACACTCTGACTCTACAACCCAGGGCTAAAGACCACACCAAAATATTGCTGGCAGCTAGCAACTTTAAAATCCCAACTGACTGAAGTAAAAGGTCTCAGAAAAGTACTGCATACGCAGGGGTAATGCACTTTCTTACTCCTTTACAAGTTGTGAGGAGACACAACTATGAGATGCTGTCCAGCTCCGAAGACAGAGGTGATGATGGGAAGAAGAACCCTGCTCTCTTCTTGGGAGATTACCTATGTGTTGAAGAGTAAGAGATCATTGGTTGTAAAGTGGAAGTTAAATACATCTACCTTCAAAATGGCAACATTTAATCAAAACTTAGGAACAAAACGTATAAAAGCTACGCTCCACACTCTGCCATAAAACAAGTAATACTTGTTCTTTCAGAAAATAGGACTTCTATCAAGTGTGCTGGGATACTTTCCATAACCTCCAGGATGTTACCATTACAAAATGTGTCTTGATATGCAGATGATATTTTTCTGGTCCTTAATTTCATTTTTTTGCATCTAGATATACCTCAGTCCACATGGTCTTTAAAAATTTTGCAGATGGTTCTTCCATCGGTGCAGATCTGTCATGTGACTATGCTATATATTTTCTTCTTTCTTTTCATCTTTTCTTATAAATCATTCCCTCTAGTCTCTAATCATTTTTAATGCTCTGCTGTGAGTTTCAGCCAATTAACCTATATCTTAAGGTGCTCAAATTTGGATCCATTTTTCCTGATATCATCTTCCCTTCTATTTTGTACATTTGTTTTAAAATTCCCTTAATAATTATGCCAATGCCTGTACAGAGAGCACTATAAAAAGTACAACTAGCACCGAGGTCTTTTCAAAGCCAAAAATTTAAAATGACACTGTTTGTTCCAAATCAGTGTAGTTTTACACCAAAGAAAGAAACAATTTTTGAATGAGAAAAGACAGTTAAAAAGGAGGGAGGGGAAGATGGACAGTTAAGAGTACTTTGATTAAATACTTAAATTAACGTGCACTAGCTGAAATTTCACTTTTGTAAGCTTTGAAGGCATCAGTATTGACTGCCATTACAAAGCATAAGTGACATAGGAATTTAAGCATTAGTTATACATTTTCTAAACTATTTGTTTCCAGTTCAGCCACAGGCCTCCCATGGTTTGAGTATCTTTATAAAAACATAGATACACACATGTTAGAACAAATAGTGTCCCTGCTGCTAAGGCTGGAAGTTGGCTCGCCTGTCCTCATAGTAACTTAAAAACAGTTTAAAAAGTAGTAGAATAAAAGCTTGCATGAATAAAAAACAACGATCATCATTAAGAGATCCTTAAAGGCAGGTATATAACAGTCAACATTAAGGTCACCTTAATATTCAATTTAGAGGTATTTCTACTTCTCCCAAGCCAAAGGATAAACTCTTAAGTACTAAAATTTGCCATTATTAGAAAAGTTCATTTCAATGTTCAGCCTCTAACTCGTTATCTGTAATTAAGAAAAATCAGATTTCAAAGCAACAAGAGGGGACTGTGATAAAGCTATCTGAAGTACTCTCTGGCAGGGATAAAGCCAGCAGAGAGGTGGCTGTCATAAAATAGCCAAATGGCTTTTTCCACCTCCATCAAGGTCACTTTACTGATGATGTGCTCAATAAGATGATAATGCATTTAACCACTTTCCTTGCATCTGACTTCGACCTTACTGCAAATCCAAATGGCCCTGTTTAACTACCCTGGCCTTTCAACATTTCCCTGAACAAAGATAATTAAGGAGATATACTGCCCCCTACTATCACAGGAATTGAAAGACAAATAAACTTTTAAGAGCACAGCCAGGTGTCTATTGCATTAATGTACAACGTTTAAGCGGGGGGTAAAATGAAATAATGGTTAAATAATTACAAAAGGTTAACAAAGTTAACTTTGTTACATAAGGCAATTCTGTTTTATTTAAAAGAAAGAACATAAAAGGCTTTCCAGGCTACTTTTTACAACTCCCTGGACAACAGTCTTTTCTTTAACGCAGTTTCTGACTAAAGAGGAAAAATGTTCTGCAAAAATTAGCAACTCTGGAATTTCTGCAGATTTGGAACTAGCGATATTTCATACATGGGTACAATAATATTTTATGAAAAAGCGGGTCTATATGATTAAACCAAGAGCTGCTCTAATAAAGGCATTTCCGTTCATTTTTTTTCCTTTGTGTGTGGTCAGCAACTATACTAGAGATGCAAATTAAAGTAGTTTAAAAATTAGTTTGGCAGTTACGACAATTTGGAAGCTTAAGGTAATGCTTTCTCATGATTTATACAACGATGAAAAATGACCAAATAATACCATTGTATAATAGCAGTGACTTCCTTCTTTAATTTTTACTCATATATACTCTTGCATCCCAAAGCATTCTCCAGGACACTAATTCTTCTTCATACCAAGAAAAAAAAAAACACGTCAATAGCACTTGGACTAATAACAACTGAAACAGGACAAAAAGAATAAAAAAGCAGGCAAAGCTGTTGGATGTTCTTTTTGTAGTTGCATGCAAGAGATCTTATTTTAGATTAATTTTTTTTTTCTTCTAAATCGGTTTCTTTTAAGCATCTTAGAAATATTGTTGTATAGGTCTGAATCCTCTGCAAGAGCCAGAAAGAGGCAGAACAGCAAGTTGTATCAGAAAGAGAAAAACACATAACTCACTGTTGACGTGATACTAGATATGTGAGCTTACTGCTGCTGCAAAAATTGCTGTTCCTTTGCCACAGAAAATACAGTATGCAGAAAACCTGTTACACATATTTAATCAGAGTTTTACAATAACACAGTTCTTCAGAAATGACAACAATATGTACCTTTGCCATTTTGTCAGGCCATCATTACTTTGAGTTGTAGATGTAGTTTGTCCAAATTTCAAAGCGTTCAGGTACTTGGCTAAACCTTTTGCTGTAACACTTCTTAATCCAGACTCAACTCCTGAATTCTGAATACACCAGAATTTAAACCTCCTGTAAAGATACCTTCTACTACCCAACACAAAAATCAGTGCTTCTACCATCACTGATTACCACATCAAATACCTGAAGTTTGCAATGATTCATACACTATTGCTATGCAAAATCCTTTCTGCTGTATATAACAAGTCATAAACAAGCCTTTCACTCTGAGCTAGGTCTCAAAATTGTAACCCTGTGTTTTGTTTCCCGTGTAGATCCCACTAGAATGACATACTGTCTCCAGATATGAGAACTCTACCACTTTATTACACTTAAAGGACTTGCTTGATAAACCATCTACTTTATAGCAGTTTACACAAAACAATTATCTCCATTTCAAGTTTGGATAAATGGTTGCCCTAGCCAGTCCCAAAAGAAGACTACACACCTTGTTGTTACCCCCATTGAGTTCTGAAGTTTTCCTGTATAATTGCATTGTCAATTCTTTCAATCTTAAGCAAAGAAGGTGAATTATTATTTTCTGTTCATCCAGAATATTTCAGCCACCTACCTATTCTGTTCAGAGTTTAACATGGGTGAAGGTTTCTAAAGGAACACAAGTGCCATTCTTTCCCTTTGTCCCTAACATTTAAAAAGCTTAACTTAAGTTGGAAAACTACAGAAGCATTTTATTAGTGCAGTTACTTTGTTTCATCCTGATTCCTTATTTTTTATAAAAATCTCCAAGTGTTCAAACCTGAAAGATGTATACATCTTCAAACCACTAGTGAGGTCACCAGCTCACAGCCTCATCTCTCTATACATCACTGAATGTACAGAAGCCCTCTTGCTATTCTGCAATGCATAAATCTGTAACTACCTCTTGAGAAAGTCTTTCAAACCCACACAGAGCAAAGCCTATAGCCATATTTAGAAAGAAATAACCAGCAGTAAGATTTCTGTAGACATGCGGAAAAGATAGGAAAGCCAATGTCTTTTCTCATTTGGAAGACAATACAGTGCAGTATTATTTTATGATATCACCGCTCAAATGCCTACACTGTATAAAGTGTACGTATTGTGACCTTTTATTTTTTCTTGTGTAGTTCAACAAGTGAATTGGGATACAAAACCAGTTACAGAAAGAAAAGTTGTAAAAACTGATCTAGTAATTGCTTATTAGATCATTTCAGTAATTTGACAAGTCATGTTAAATCTTCATAGATGCACACACACAAGAATACAGTTCAAGACAAATTCTTTAAGTTGGATGAGTTTACATCATACCCTGATGGGTGCTTAGCAGCATTCTTATTGTGGACCTTTAAAATAAACACAGACCTGACATGACATTTTACTTTTTTTTTTTTACAGCATCAGTTATCAATTTTTAGACAGCTACCACGTCAGCTGCCTTTCTTCAAAAGCAAAAAAAAAAAAGTATCCCATACTGCATGGAATGTATTACTTCATGTGTTCTTAATTCTACTGCAAAAAGGTTAGAAAGTAAAAATGACAAATAAGCCAAAACCACCTAAACATTAAATGTTTTTGTAAACGTTCTGCTGCTGCAGGTTTCTTGCTAAATTGTAACATAGCCTTTTTATAACTCCTTCAAAGAAAAAAAAACTATACTATGACATGTATGAGGCCATTCTCCACATAGAGTTGCAGAGCGATTAATCAAAAAATTTTGTAACATCTCATTTGTAGTTACCGAGCTGCTTGACAGTTTTGAGCCCCAATCTGATGGATGAAAAAAATAGTAGGCTACATTTTCTGTTCTGGTTTGAACACTTTCCCCTTCCCAGGTTTTACTGAAATACTTTCACCTGAACTTACTGAGGATATATTAAAAGATTTATCTTTTGAAAGAAAAGAGGCAAAAGTGAACTACATCAGCTACACGCACACCACCAAGAAGTTCAGGGAAATAAACCTGGCCTATTTAGTACCATTATGCAAATGTACAAATCCTTATCTTAATGATAGCCTGTATTTAACATCAAGCAATAGGATCCTTGTGTCTATTAAGCAATTAATACACTTGCTAACGGATAGGGGACTCTTGCCATCTTTAGTAACTTTTCCACACGTTTTTTAGTGAATTTATTCTGCGGATTAGAGAGCTTAGGAGAGAAGGTGCTTCCCTTTCTCTCCCTCCATTGTTCTCTACCTTCAAAGCTAGTAACAAACAGATCGAGAGCAGCTCAGTCTTTGTCTAAGGGCCTGGTAGTTCACATCCTAAGTTTGTCTCCCCATCGCTGAAATATCAGAAGGCAAGGTTTCTGAAAGCTTTCCACAGTAACGGCCAGAAAACAGGCACAAAGTTAACAAAGGGGAGCTATCACCACAAAGTGTCAGGTTTGTTTACCGGAGCAGATGAGTATTCCCCCAAATCGTCAAAGTTCAGATTTTTTGTTTAATAAACTGTTAAAAACATGGCAAACAGGCTAAATAAGGTGAACATGAGCTAAGATGGTTTAAAACAAAACAAAACACTCTACAGACAGATGGGTAGTTCAAATTCAGATTCACGTGAATTAACAGGAAAACTAAAACGTAGCAGGCACAAAAGCTGCAACGGTATGTTCATGCACTGGAATACAGACATTATAAATTTAAGCAAATTTAATTGCTGACATACCTTTCTCAGGTTTTTTTCTCCCAATCCTTCCTTAAAGACTACTCTAGCAATTAACAAACAGAGGTCTCCGGATGGCTCACTGAAACATTTAAAGCTGGGGAACAAAAGGTTTATTTTAAAAATGAAAACCTTGGCTTGGACAACTCCAGACGTGAATCTGCTTTCAATTACTGAAAGTATTTTCACTTCAGTGAAAAAGGATCAAATCTTCAACTACACCATCTTTAGGCAATGAATTCGATTATATTAAGCTTTAAGAATACAGAATGACTTTGTGACACAGCTGTATATTCTACACATACCATTTATTAGGTATACAAAAAAGAAGGAGCTAGCACTTTAAATGAGAAGCAGACAGAGATGTGGCTGCTCACAGCAGCACTGTACTTCCACACCACCGCTCTGCTTTAGGGTTTTTTTTTTCAGGTGCCCACATAAATGTCAAAGATTACACTAAGCTTTAAATGAAGGATTTTACAATCCTTTAGAAATGAACCTAGGCTGATTTTTTTCCCCATACTTTTATTTGCATAATTTGCGCTGTCGTAAAGTTACATTTTTCTCTCTAGACTTTTGGACTAGCGCAATCTCGTCCACATCCCCCCCAGTACAGCAGGTACCGTAGCCTCTAGGAAGCGTACTAATCAGAAGTACTTCATACTTTTCCCATTATACGAGCATAAGAGTTCGGCGAGGGAGCTCACAGGCTTACACTCTGCAGCCAGATGCAACACCTCAAATGCAAATTATGCAAAAACTTCTCATTTCTCACATCTCCGATTTCGCAAATCGATCCTACCGCATCCCAGCCAAACACCGGGTCGGGCTCTTTTAGCAGCAAGGCAAGAAGCAGGAGAAAAGCGGTTACCTCTCGGCTTAGCAATACTACAAACACAGGACTCGCAGTCCCCGGCTACCCGCCGGCTCCTCGCAGGGCTGCCCGAGCTGCGGAATGAGCCAGCGCCGCCCCCGACCCGCGCCGCGGGGGGGCAGCGCCACCCCCCCGCGCCCGCCCCCGCCCCGCCCCGCGCCCCACCTCGGCGCGGCGTCCCCTTCCCGTCCCTTCCCTTCCGCTCCCCGCCGCCGCCCGGCCCCGTCTGTGGCGGCCCGCTCGGCGGAGCCCCGCTCGCCGCCGGCCCCGCGCAGCCGGCCGCCGCCATAGGCTGAGGCGGCGGTGTTTACTCCCCGGCGAGGAGCGGGGGCCGGGCCTGGCACCGCGTAACCCTTTCGGGGCCGCGGGCGCTTACAGCTGGAGGTCGGGAGCTCCGGGTGAAAGGCAGAAGGGTCCTTCCCGGAGAGAGCGGAGAGCCAGGCCGCTTCGGCAGCGCTGTTCGTACGGCTTGGCTAAGGCGCCTTACGCGGCTTACAGGCAGGCGAGAGGACGCGGCCGCTTCGGGGCCGTGCGGCTTGCGGGGATTCATCGCAGAGCGGAGATCTGCCGTGACACAAAACACGCTATCTGCAGCGCTCCTTCCCGCGCGAATTGGCACCAAAGCCTGTAAGGCCCTTACGGAAATGAGATTAACTCGGTATTTACAGAAGGGGGATTCACGTTTGGATACGTCTGTCGCCAAGCAGGAGAGCGGCGGTTTCCCGCACGGGCTGAGGAGACCCTCTTCAAACCAGGGCCTGGACCGAAGCGCAGGTGTTGGCGCACAGATGTTACACCCGACCCTCTCATCACGCACCACCTGTGCTTTAATTGAAACAGAAACACCTCCCCCTCCATTTACCACCTTAGGAGATAGTTCTTCACGTCTATATGGGCATGAGTATAATAAACTCGGCTTACTTCAAAATACTCTCCTTGACAATTTATAATCAAGCCTGCTCCTGCTGAAGCCTTTGGAGTTGCAGCCTGATCTGACTGGACACAGAACTGGGTGCATTGCATTATGCATCATAGCTGTCAGATAAAGCTATCAAATAATAGATACAAAATACAGCATTTGCATTACTCAGCATTAACTTCTGAAATACTGTAGAGAGCCAGAACAACTAGATGCCTACAAAATACACAGATACAAATGTACTCCTTCAAAATAGAAAATCCTATTTTCAGCTGCTAATCAAACTTAAGTTAGTGCCTCTGTCTTTAGTAAAAGAACCAGATTTAAAAAAAAAATATTTTTTTTTTTAATCACTGCCTTGTGGAACATGGAACTCCTTTAAAATGTTTGTGGGAATGATATCTCCAACTTCACTCTCACCATCACTACCCAAAGAACCACCTTCTCAGTTGGCTTAGGGATATGCCAGGCTCTCAGTGATACGTAGTAATTCCTACAAAACTTCTCCTATCATGCTTTTTTTCACCTTGGACCTTTGCTAATACTTAACTAACCTTAACTCGCCTCACCCTATTACAAGATCCGTTGCTGACACAGGCCAAGTTATGACAGCAGCTACCCAGAAGCCACATTTTGCCAAAAATCAGATCAAGATATTGTTAATGACTACACAATACTTCCAGGGAAGATAATACCATTCCAGACTATGTTTCAACACTGTTATGTAGAAGGCTGCAATAAAGCACATATTTTAGATGTATTATTCATAAGAAATTTAATAATATTCAAAAAGCTCACACAATTAGTGCTCATTTGCAACTTCCTAGAGAAACAAAGACTATACAGACTGAAATAGTAGACTTCTGTGAAATGGGGGAAAATAATGAGCTAAGTAGCCAGGTCCTGATGAGGGCAGTCTTGGCTGGCAATGGGGAAAAATACTGAAAAAATCCCAAAGTAATAGCACTAGTACTACATCTTGAACTGAAGCTCTTTGAGTTAGATATGCAACAGACTATGTGTGCTTTGACTTAGCACAAAGGAGTGTGACTGTAATACAGTCACCATTGACTTATACTTTGCTCAGGCTTTGGGGGGGAGGGGTGTTTTGCTGAAAATTGGAAGCTTTTTGCAGTTCAAATTCTGGACAGACTCACATCTGCAATAGCTGCAAGACTGGCCAAGAAGAGAAGTACGAGATGAAATCATGAACTAATATAGTCAATTAAGGAAGCAAGTCTCTAGCAATGCCACAGCAACACTCATATTCTCTGTCTTTCTTCCAAGAGATATAGTTGTAATAAATGGGGTATTAGATCATGGAAATATTATTGTCCAAACTGCTTGAATGGAGTACCTATAGATAAGCACTTTCTGCCATTGAAAAATCTACTAAGTACGTAATTAATTCAGGCATCTATCCTTACAGGTCTTGAAAGAAAGAGGAATGGGAACTGGCTGCTTGGAGTCAGCTCACGCAGAGCTCTAGAGCTCTTCGGAGAATTACTGCCTTCAGAGGGGACCTGTAATTGCACCCCCTCTACAGAAGACTGCCATGGACTTGTGCAGGAAGCAGGATATTGGGTCCTCCAAGAGCCAGATGCTATGGAAGGCTAGAGGTATTTAGACAATCCCTCGTTCCAAAAGAAAGCTACCTTGTCACTACCCACCTACACGTTCTGTGCCATTTTTCTACAAATACGTCCCACTGTACATTCATTATCTGAGGATTGCAGCCTATCAAAAAAGTAAGATTCTGCCTCTGTTAATTACGGCAGTGCCGACCTTCCTTTACCCAGCTGTCCGTGATCCTTCCATCCAGGAGCAGACCTGGATGTCACTGCAGTGGATCTTCTCTCCATTTTCAGTCAGCTGCAATGGAATTTTCCTTTGCTTTGATGCCCCCTGTGCTGCGATTCCACTGTCCCATTAATGCCAGCACAAATGATTTATGAAATCTATTAGGTGCAACACTAAAGACATCTGAAACATAGATGTTTGCTTAGGAAAATATTTATATGGAGTAGACAAATGGGGGTGAAGCAAACTCCAGCACAGATACCACACTTTATGCCGACATTGCTCACGCCCAAACAGTAGAAAGATCAAACAAAATGGGGGGGGGGCGGGGGGCAGGATAGCATATGTGTTTCATTCATAGGAAAAGAGAGAAGCACTTTTTTTAATTATTATTATTTGGTCAGAAGGATTATTCCAGTAAATTATGCAGAGCATTAACTGTTGAATTTGAACCCATTTTTAGTCTTTCTTTATTAATAACTCATTATAGTCTTTTTTCTTAATGTGGAATAAATTAGAGCTGCGTTAATCCATGCAGCTATCTGTAGGTACATTTATCACTACGGTAGCCACTTTTACTCTCCTTACTGGAAGCTGCATTTCACGGGCAACAGAGACTCATCCCCTGCTGAACTCAAGTCACGGTGGCCTTTTCAGGTCACTGGCAGGGTCACCTGAAAACTTACCTTTTTTTTAGAGGACTGAAAGGTACTGCACAGCTGGCCCTGACATACGTGAAAGAATTTATCTTTCTCTCTCTCACTCTTTCTGTCGTATTGCCACAATTTAGATCAGTGAAAACAACTGAGCTGGGGCCTTGCTGGTATAAAAGGGTGAGGAACTGCTAACAGGATGTTCTTTGTGGGAACTCAAAGCTTTTGGAACTGATTCCTCTTCCCTGATCCAGAAGAGCTCAAATTTTACGGCCTTCATAGCATGTTGCATAGTTCATATTTTTCCAAAGTGTATGAAAACGGGAGAATTGTGAATGTGGTTAGTTCCTGGAGGCAGGGCTTTGTTTCAGCTTTCAAACTGGCTGGTTTGCATTTGGTTGAGGAGGGAGGGTTATTGCAGCTTAGTCATGATGATTAATTTTTACATTTGCATTTGAATTTGTGTCAGGTTTTCAGGAATTTAAAGGTAGTAACAAACAGCCATACTCACTCTCTGTAAAAGCTAAGTATTATCACGGAGAACCGACACATCAGTAATTCCATCACTTCAACGCCTGGAAAGGACTTAAGAGGTTACACTGGAGGTGACTCTGGATAGTCATTAGACTAGAGTCTCCCAGGTACGAGTAGCTGTGCTCCTTGCAGCACATAACGATTCAGTCCTTACTATTATCTTCTCTGAGCACCATCATGCCAAAGTAGAAAACTTTATTATGCCCATTTTTAACATGGCAAATGGAGGCACAAAGCTGACTTGTCAATACCACAAAAGTAGTACCATGGGAGAGGGAAAACCTGATGCCTCGGATAGTCTTCCGAGGCCTATCCTAATTGCTGAACCTTTCTTCTTCTCATCATCGAGGTAATAATTTCAGCTATTTATCAACATTAATGATGACCAGTGACTTTTAATAAAAGGGAGCAAACACCTTTTTAGCCCAATACTAATTCACTTATTTGAATAGTAGTAGCCTAAGTGCCCTGTTAAGACATCCTATCATAAATAGTTAATTAGTGTTACAGCTACTTGTACTGAAATGCTAGGTGTACTTTAAAGAAATACTGTTGTTTACATATGCATTACAAACAAGCATGAACGGAGTGTCTACATAGAAGCCGAAACTGCACAGCCTCAGTACATCAATTTGGAACCTGTTTTTCTTACGACCCTACCAAAAAGCGGAGTATTAAGCTATGAAACTTAAATGCTGCCTAAGAGAAAGATTTTTGTCAGATAAGGTATAATTTATAACAACAACATACATTCTCATGTCTGTTTTACAAAACAGACTTAATCAAGTAAAATATTTATAATTTAGCTTTCCAGTTCCTGCTGGAAGTGTATTAAAAAAGGCAAAATCTTGTCTAGAAATAAAAGTCTAAGAATACTATCTGATATCAAGAGGATTAGTAGTATAGTGTGTTCCCATGAGAAAGCACATGTGCACAAAAATATTTACATGTAGAACATCTTGTAGTTCTTAAACACTTAAATACTATGCTACATTGTCTAGATTTTTCTCACAAGTATAGATTAAGATGAGCCATTTTTCATGCAGTAATGACGCTGATTTAAATGAGAACAGACTAAGACCATGATGAGATCACAGATTCAGTGTTCAAATCTGAAAACAATAAACTTTCTCTTTCCTTTTCATTCACATAGATAAAGCCTAACTCTATTTGTTATAACCCCTTCCAAGAGCGTATTAAGAATTTTGCAGTTTCAGATCAGCATTTCACTGAAAATACAAGTGGAAATTGTAAGCAAGTAGATGAAACTGGGGTAAGGCAAGAGTTATAGCAAAAATATAGTCCTTTAAAAAAATGATTGAATTATGACACTTTTCTTGAATGTAAGTGGATAATATGTGGGGGTTTTTTTTCCTAAGAAGCAACACAAAATTACCCAGTGTATATTTGTACTGTGATTTTTGAGTGCTGTAGATTAATATATTGAAGTAAATAACGTTCGTCTGCTTTTTGACAAATTTCCCAGTGAGCTCAATGCAGTATTCAGGCCAGGTAAAAAATTGAAAATATTTTTGTGTAACAATACCTAGAATTTTGCTGTTTAACAGTGCAATGCCCTGCTTAGAATCATCCTACTTTACGCTAATTTCTGTCATAAATAAAGGTTTAGGAAAATACAAATTTACAGTTATTGTACAAATTCAATATCCCAGTCTCCAAAATCTGACTTACTGAAGACATAAATATTGATCATGATGCTTTTCATAGTAGTTATTCAGTTTTAGTTAGTTTTTCACCAATACATTCCTGTGTTCAAATGCAGACAATAGCAGTCAGCCAGCAGACTACAGAGAAAAAGGCCACATATGCTTTGAATGATTAACACAGTTCTTGGAAAACACAAAGCATACATGCTTTCCTTATCTTACAGTAGAGCTAAGTAATGGGGAAGACATTTTCATGAAATATCTAGGGGATCAATGAGCCCTTTGAAGGAAATAGTTACCCCCCCCCCAAAAAAAAAAGGTTAATCCTATTTGTTTCAGAATAACAGTAGTAAGATGAAGCAATAAAAAGTAATACTCTGATGTTTTCAGGTCATTTTACCTAATTTTAGAAGAAAAGGCAATAGTATTTTAGGAAAAAGTTTAAACCCTTCACTGAAGAAAGAAAAAGTAATCTGAGCCTTATATCTCTCTTTAAGCTGAACTTGCTATTAATTTGAATCCCATTTGTATCTTGCGAGACTCACTTCACTGCATCATCACACTTCAGGACCTAAAGAGAAAACTATTAAAGATCCTGAAACATGCACAGTTGTGGCACCTTCCCCCCTTAATTTTTCATATTGCTTTCTTATTTTTTCAGTAACCTCTATGAGCAGCTGCTACTCACTGGCTTTCATCTGGAAAAGAAGGCAAAGAAGCAGTTGCTTGCACAGCTAATGCTCCAAACTGGAGACAGAGTGTCTAATCTTCATAATAAGCAGCTTCCAACTGACTAAATTTTGATTTACAATTAATACTTGGGTCCACAGCTCTAAATCCCTCTGGATTACTGGGCTTTTTTTTTTTTTAAATTATAAATTTACACTTTTGTCAGAAAGAAAAAGCAGAAGATATTTACTGCAAATGAAAGTGACATAAAAAAGTAACTGGAAAGAAAAAGAGGTCAGTTTGGTATGTAAGCTCATGACATACAGGACATCTCATAACAAACAAGGTATCTGTAGGCTGTGTGAAACAATCCTTCTAGAGTAAAATAGTTTTCTATACATGTCTGACAAGAGAATTGGCTTTCGTGAAAGAACTACCCTATTGTGAATCTCTTAGAATTGGTAAAGACCACCAGCAGAGCAATCCTATCGGTATAAGAGAACAAGCTCTATGAAAAGCCACTCTGTTCTTCTTAATGATGAAGCTGGGATCTCATACCTCTAGAAAAGTTTAACTTACATTCTCATCGTCTTAAAAAAAAAAAAGTTCAAGGTATTCTCTGAAATGACATCTTTAAAAAAGGTATTTTAAAAACAGAGGCACACACACAAAAAATCATTATCTGTGTGCTTCCCACAAAAAAATATTTCACATATTTCTTGGAATAAGCATTATACTGATCATGATAGAAACTATGTGGCTGGGACTGTGGGTTCAGCTGCTGCTGTCCTTCATCTTCTATTTTGTCTTTTTATTGTAGGGTAGATGACTGAAAACTTGCTGTATCATTTTGGTCAGAAATTTCTTTTTTTTCCTCAGTAGAAACCATCTCTTTTCTCCTAATTACACCTTCTCCTCCCTCCCTTTACATCATAACTCCTTGGGGAAAAAAAACCAACCACCAGAGCAAATTTTCTTTTTACACAGTTGCTGCTTTGGCAAGATCAGAAAAAAGTGTCATCCTTTGGGTAAGTCTGTCAAACAGATTTCTAACATACAGTTTGAGAATATTCATCTAAAAGTACTATATCTGCACTTGTGTATGCTTATATGACATTTATTGCCTTGGAAAGGTGGCATAAAAATTATTTCACACTACTCTGACACCTGGTGTGAGCCATACCCCTGCAAGTGGTCTATATACAAAATGGTTATAAAAATTATACATTTAAAATAAAATAAACACTTTCCAAAATACTAACTTGGGTTTATATAAAATAACCGCATTGCAGGCTGCTGTAAAGTAGACACCTTATCACCTTTTCCAGGAAAAAAAAAAGAAGATATTTTCATAAACCATAAGAATAGGGTTTATATACACTTTATGTACACTTGGAACTGAGTACATGAACAAACTTTCCCATGGTACACGTTCAGGCAGATGATGAGTGCCTGGTAATAGGTGGGTTGTTAGGCACAAAACTAAGTGCTGTAGTGCATCTAGAATTGCATTTATGGCACACCTTGAAGTGATTTATTGGATATTAATTCTCCTGAAAAGCAGGTGATCATTTTCCACATTCAACCCAACACACAATATTTGCCAACATGCCGTGAACTGCTAGTGAAATAATTTTATTCGATACCAGCAGAGATGGCATATTCAGAAACAGGGCGTAGACACTATCAAGAATTTAAAGTTACCATTTACTTAAGAGGGGGAGAAGGAGAAGAAAATATTTCTTCCTTCATTTTATCCATACTTCAGGATTTTTTGATGTGCTTACTACGTTTTAGTGAGCCTGTTCACCTTGTGCTCACAAACAGAGCCATGAGTCTGTACTGCAGGTCTTAAAACCACCACTTGGGCTTGACTTACTTCAAGCAAGGCTAACCATCGCACAAGTTTCCAGAACACAGTATATTACGTAGAAATTATCACATGTAATAGTCCCTAAAGTCTTTCTTCCACTACCACTTCCCCGTACACCATTTATCTGCTCGGCACGCCACTGCATAGATGTCAGGCCGTCATGGATTCACATTAAAGACCTTCCCACAAGCACTGCCAGATTTGCAAGCTCTGGTGTTATCTGCCAAGAGAAGGAACTGAAAGGCCAGCTGAATTCACTCATACAAGAGCCCTTAAAATGTGAGCAAGTGGTAGAATATTCAGCATAAAAGGTATTTCTCAAGGAAAATAGAGAAACTAAATATAGTATGTATATACTGGGGGCACACAAAAGCTGATGGCATGACACAGGAGTTTTTAGATTGCTGATGAATCAGCGCAAGTCACAGGAAAGGGTTCCCCCCCGCCCCCTTCTTCCCACCCACCATATGCTTACACTTTAAGAGCAAAGCATGCAAAGTGAAAGCCTAAATGAAAACCTACATGGAAGCGTGGAGCCACATTTAGGATTGAAAATGCCAGTGTAACTGGATCAGTTCTGAGGCCAAAAATCTATGATGGTCAGAGCCCAGCCTGCTGGAGAAGGATTCAAAGATAAGAAAAGCATTCAGTAAAAATGCATCTTTTATTGCAAATGTCCTGAAGATAATCAAATTTATAGAAGCTGTCCATAATATTGGTAAAAAGGCACATATAGCATTACCAGTGTCTCAAAGAGTTCACTCTGCTTTCTACAGCAGTGTTTCCTGACGTATTTCCCCACACGCACACAACTTGCCTTGGCTTCCCCTGCCATCTATTATACTGCAAGAAGCATCGTCAGCCCTTTTTCAAGAATCTGGAAGCTCCCATACTTTGGGATTACTCTTCCCTCCTTCCCATTTGCTGGGGATGCTTGTGCTTCATTAGAGTTGAAATACTCATCTGACTGCATTTGCTCAGTACTTGGTTGAAGTGGGCTCAGAATAGTAGAAAAGTACAGAAAACAGCTTGTTCTTAAAATTGCATGGAAAATGTATGCAAATAATATTAATTTTATTACAAGAAAGATCTCCGTTCCACATTTAATGTCTCAATCCACTTTTGGTAAACAAGTTATTCTCACATCTCTGTATTCACCGCCCAGAGACCCAAATACTTTTGTCTGCAATGAGGATGATCTACGCACACACAACTCAGTCATCTATCTAGGCAAAGACAGTTGACTGTTGAAAGATGAGCTTCAGGAATTGCTGCCATCAGTTCGTCCCTCCCTCTCCCCTTCTCTCCTCCCCACCTTGAATTGTCCTTTCTCATCTTGTCCACCTACCTTTGCGATAACTTTGCAGGGGGGAACAGAAAGTCTGCTGTAGAGCTGTCCTGAAGAGCAGAGTACTGATACTGGCATTCGTTTTGAGACAAGCCCTCAAACGTGCTATACCAGAATCCTAGACTGTATGTGTTTGAAATCCTTTTTTCTACTTGTGGCCTCCCAGAAGTTCTTCTGAAGTTTCCCAGGAGCCAATGCTTCCTGCAGCTGGACCACAGACACCGAGAAAAGTACTCTAAGGGCTATGCAAGGCCACGGTGGCTCCTACTGTGATCGTTGGGCAAACGTGCAATGGGCTTATTCCACAGAGAATTCAACTGGTTGTGGTTCTCAGTTCTCTATATAAAGGAAAGGGATCTGTCACTATCCACGTTACACAGGAGCTTAGCTAGATGGAGGGTGCTTAGGCATGTAACTACATGATTTCAATACCTCATCTAAAACTATTATACTCTAAAGCCTGGCACAAGAATTTATGAGCTGAAGTCCACCAGTATTCTTTGCCTTTTTGATAACAGTCATGCTAACATCCAGCACAAGGGTCACATCGCTATTTAAAACTCTCCTGCACCAAAGTAAACAAACCAGACACTGATAGATTTCCTGAACTACCCTGAGGCAGAAGCAGTTTCACAGATGGGAAAAAAAAAAATATGGGCAAAGGAAAAACTGCTTGAGAGAGAGAATTTTGTTCCAGGTTTTCTAAATCTTATAATCTATATTTCATTCTGGAAAATCCTCCAATTAATAAAGATATTTTTACTATTATAATAGGTTTTTTTCCTGAAGTATTCAGAAATTGATAAAGTTGGACCTTCTTCTTTGCTGCAAATTTTTGCATGCTGATTAAACAAATTAAAAACATGTCCCACTACAGAGGAACAAGGCGGCACTAGTAGTAATAGAGTATTTTAAAAGGAAACAAAAAACATCCAAGAGAAAATCTATCATACCAAACAGTGTCTGAAAATCTGAAACACTTAGTGATGAATGTGTAACTCCCCCTAATGGAGGCATATTTGAATTTATCTTAAAAGAAAATGTCAATAACTTAAAATCCTAATGCTCAAAATAATAATAATACTGACATATCACTTCCGCGTTTCTGGCTTTTTAAGGAATCTTTTAAGGTATGGATCTGTGATCTACAGTAAACATTAAACTATTATCAACACAATTTTTTTATTTTCTTAGTGAGTTTTATTACATAAAGGAAAGTCTTAAATATATGTGTACTTCAGCATAGTTCTACAGTACACACTCAGTAGCCATTAAAATTCCCTTAAATTATCTTCTGTCAGTCATTTCCACTTCTGTTTTAACTAAATGTTTTCCTGTTTCTTAAAAAGTCAGCAAATTGCTATAAAAATGACAGTGACAGGCCACAGTGGTTTTGGTTGTGTGGTATGAAGAAACACTTCTTGTATGCACAGCTGCTGGTAATCAGTGCAGCACGTTTGAGGCCTAATCTTTGTCCGGACAGTTTCCTACATTTCTGACTGCAGTTTCCTTGGCAAGTTTTCTGGGACCATATTATCTATCTGTCCCAGTATTCAGCCAAAACTTTTCAATACAAGAGTTTGGCACTGTGCACTGGTGGAATGGCTTTCAAAAGTCTGTCCTCCCAGAGTTAACAACTTTTTAGGAGTCTTTGCCCTAATTCTCTTCTAACAACAATTTGGTTTTTTTTAAATGCGTCATTTTCTACATAACCACCCTGTAAGATATGGCAGACAGATTAAATTTTTATATAATAAAATCACTACTTGTGAAAGATGCCAGATTGACAGCATCAGAGACTAAAATTACATTTGTCCACAGCCCAGCTACAATAACAGCAGCAGCAATGCAGTTGTTTTCAGAGCTCTCAAATTTGAGCTACTGCAACTTCTAGGGTAAGTGAATAGCTCTGGACTTTGTTCTGCCCAGACTTCTGATAAGTCTGGACATTGTTATAATTGGTCTGGTGATACTGTAACTAAGTGGTATAAGTAGGGCTGTGATTAAACGGTGGATTTTACACGGGTCATACTCCCTGAAGGAGGCATGTAACCTATCTCCTCATAGTGGTGAAAGACTCTACATCTTACTCCGCTACCAAAACTAGTCTTTAATCTCAACACATGGGTACACATATTTTCTCCTAATACAGAGAAAGTGCAAAAAAAGAGCAGCAGTCTGGAATGAAGCTATGGGTGTAATCCCAAATGACTTCTCCTAGGTTTCGATTATGTATTGGAAAGGAGGTTTAGGAAATGTGGTGCTGAACAGTTGTTCTCTTTCAGTCTTTTGGTTTAAATGGGACCTGATATATTTTCTGTTTTTCTTTGCAGGAAGTAGTTCCTAGCAAAATATGCTCTTAAATAGGACTTACCCAGCTGTCAAATTCTACTCTGTAATGCCAACAGAGTGAGATTCAAAACTATGGATGAACATATGTTTAAAATAATTACATTGTAAGGCAAAGATAGACACGTTCTTGTGGACAAAAAGGACAAAAATAAGCTCATAAGCAAGAAGGAGGACACAGATAAAATATGTCTACCTGCATCATTAGTCATCATACAGAAATACTGCTAACATCATGTAAGTACATGGGAAGTTAAACATGAACTACTCAGAAGCAAAGGTCTGTGTTACAAACCAGGAAATATAGAGAAGATATAAGGGAGAACTAGAACTATAAATGAAGTAAGACAAGCTACAGTTCACGAAGTGGAGCCTGGCACAAGGAAAAAATAAGAGCAACAATTAATAAAGTACTTAAGAGAGTTAAAACTTTCCCAAATATTTTGCTGCCTGGGATTTCTGCTTATTTGATTTTTTTAAAGGGAGCTAAAACTAAACACCAGTAGCTGTATAGACAAAAATAGCAAATTTTGACATGCTTAATCTTACCCTGGCTTATTTCATGTAATTTTAAGAAGCCTCTATCAATAATCTTGTGATACAGTAATTCCACCGTGCCCCCCCAAAAAAAACCCCAACAAAACCAACCCACAACAAAACCATAACAGACTCTCTGAGCTAATGTATTTCACCAAGAATCAGTCTAACCATGGTTATGGGTGTTGAAACAAGGATTTCCACATCTGTCTGATCTGGACAGTCAAAGTGCAGGGCCAGCCATGATAGAGATTTCCTTTCCAAGTTCCTTTTCTCCCCTAACGGAAAGTATTACTCAGACTTGTTTTATATGTTTGACAGAGAGTAAATTACATAGATATAGGAGATCCTCTGAAGATTTGTGATCCTTGTGAAAGAGGTTAATGTGAGTCAGGGAACATCGGAGTTTAGGATATATAAGCAATACAAATGCCGTCAGTCATTGTCTTAAGATGCTAGCACAATTTTGTTTGTTGGATTTCCTTGAAAACAAAATTTTTATATTACTTCTGGGATTGCAGTCCAACTCCAGTACACAACCCTGCTGATGCCATGTTCGTGCTTTAAAATATGTTGAAGTATGTAGTTGATTATTTAAAACCACCACTCACTGTTCAGCACTAGTTGGTACAATAGCAGTTTTGCATTGTGGGAAACATAAGAGAGCAAATGAATAGTTTTTCCCTTTTTCTTTAAAAAAAGAAACATCTTTCCCTCCCACCCTTCCAAACCCTAGTACCCACACCAAAGTACAAAAGAAAAAGCATAGACATACATAATTAAAATGCTTTACCTCTGCTAAGCATTGGACCAAAATGTAGGTGTCTTTAGATAAAATAAATACAATCTCGTAGCCTATTTAGGACATATACAAAGACTACATAAGTCACAGGTTTAAACAACATATATGATAACATGCACAGTGTAGCACTAAACTGATGGGTTTACAAAGTCATGTACATTGCCCTCTTAAAATGCTTCCAAGATGATGACTGTAGAAAAACATCAAGAATTTGATCCCTCCAGCTCATGAGGGACATTGAACAACTGGAGAGAGTCCAGTGGAGAGCCACCAGGATGATTTAAATATTGGACAACTTGCCACATGAAGAAAGGTTGGAAGAAGAGATTCGTGCAGCCCAGGGAAGAGAAGGCTCAGAGGGAGCTAATCACAGTCTCCCAGTGCCTAAAAAGTGGTCATAGAGAAGATGGAGGTAGTCTCTTCACAAGGGTGCACAGTGACAGGACAAGAAGCAATGGGCCCAAGCTGCTTCAAGGGATATTCTGTCTGGATATTAAAAAAAATTTCACTATAAGAACAATTAAAAATTGGAATAAGTTGCCCAGATAAGAGGTGGGATCTCCCTTGGTGGAATTATTTCAATCTTGGCTTGAGACACAGCCCTGGATTGTCTAAGGCCCGGCTTTCAACAGAAGGTTGGACCTGATGAGCTCCAGGGATCCCTTCTACCCTGGCTTTATGCAATGGCACATTCTCAGTTCTCCGTGTTTTGTAACTACAGGAGGAAAGGCCTCCTAGCTGAATCACCGTTTCTCATCCCCAAATTACCATTTGTTCTTAAAGTACCTTGCCAAACAAAATACCATCCTACATGCAAATGGGGGGGGGGGGAAGAGAGAAAAGATTTCAGTCATATTGCTATCAATATTCTTTATTTGTATATCTACATACTTTCTTTTACATACATTCTTGTGGTGCTCAAGTGATCCTAGAAATGAAAACTGATTTGGAAGTTTTGGTTTTTTAAAAGATATGGTGCATTAACAATCCTACTGTATTTGTGCCTAGAACTGCAAAATAAAGCAAAATAAATCTAGTTGTGAACCAGTAGCCTACATGCAGATACACTTACAGAACATCCTAGATTCACCTATAACTCTTTCCTTGTGCTTTGCTAAGTTGCCAGTGAAAAGTGGTAATTTCAATGAAGCATATTGACTGTAATACTCTGAATGTTCATTTTATTTCTCTCTCTCTATGTAATAATATATATAAGAGTAACAGTGCACTTCTTCATGGGTAAACCTACATTTCCTGTGAATAATATGGGAAGCAGGGGGGGAAAAAAGAGCATATAGAGTGACATATGTAGAGAACTAATGACAAAGTATGATTAACTGATATAAACAGCTAAGTGAAACACAGAATTAACTCAGCTCTGCTGGTTTACAAGCATATACAGGTGCACTACATTTGAGAAGAATTCTTACCTCATGGTACTGAGAAAGCTCATAGCCAAATGTGTATAACTGCAAACACTACTACTGTCTTTAAGTCCCATTTAGCTACGAATAGACACTTAAATATATATACATATATATGTGTATATATATATACATATATACATATATACACACATATATATACATAATACTTACATTTATACACATATATACACATATATACATATATATTTTTTAATATATACATATATATACACACACATATTTTTATATATACATATATACATATATATACATATATATTTATTTCCAGAGTCCAGGAGTACCCATACATAGCCAAGTATAAAGGGAACTCTGCTTGCTTCGAGAGACTGCGTCAATTCCTTTCCTCACTGAATTACATGATCTTTTTCTTTTCTCTTCTGCTATAGGAAAACTACTGGAAGCAATTCAGTACTAGCAGAAAAGTCCTCCCACATGAAAAGATGTGCGTGATAGGGCTGTATAACCTCACGGCAAGGGCAGAAACACTTCTGTAGGTATAGTGGCTCAGGCCTCAGGCAGAGGAGTATAGGATCCAGAGAAAATAACTGTATCATCTTGCTATGTTGGACATGCTAAAGCAGCTGGCTGCCAAGCTCAGAGGGTGAGCTCAGATTTCTCTATTCCCTCCTAAATGCTCCATGACAAGATAAGGAGGAACCAAGCTCACACCAAGCATTTGTTTGGTACCTGGACCAACTTGCAGGGTCTTACCAGTGTGAACTCCTTACACCAATGATATTAACAGTTGTATAAGTAATGACTATACATCACTAACACTTCTGCAGAAAATGAAATGTATAAAGCAATAACATTTAATTTTGAAATCATAAGAGGAAAGGTTATATTTGTAGCGGTGTCTTTATTCATGGATTTGTCACTTATTATAGACTGGAGACAAAAATTCATCACTAGTTGAATCATATTTTATATTACTAATTTTGAAGTTACTGATTTTGTATTTATTAATTTTGAATTTCAGACTTAAGATAAATGGAAGCATTTAATTCTCAAGAACATAGAGCTAGAACATTCAGTCTTCCAACTACAAAACCTGTCATGGTGTCAAAACTTAGGGAAAAGGCAAGGATGCTTTCAGGTAAAATACAGGTAATTATTGTGGCTTGACAAAACTAACAGAGAAAAAATAATTTTTAACATTATTTCTTTCGTAGGACTCTGGGGAGTAAGTGGCTGTTTTTAAATACAGGACTCGGTGCACATCCCAGCAAACTCCACAAACCCACCAGTAAAATTGTTTGAACAGAGCTTACAGAAGGACAAGTTTATTTTTAATTTGATACACTATTTGTTCTCAGTTATAAAGTAACATTGTTATTTTATCATAATATTGACCATTAATTTCTAAGCCTGGGCCTGCAATTCCAGATACTTGAAAGTACAATTACCAACACGTACTCCCTCCTTACTCAAACTTGTGAGGAACAGTGAAGGAAACAAAGTAACTTTTATCAATCTCATAAATCCTATGGCTGCTTTCAGATGACGCAGCATTGACTCATAATTCATCAGTGTATATAGGATGACTAACCTACAGTTACCTCACCTCTAAAATGGGTGTTACAGTATCTGCCTAAGGACAAGGAGGTGGTAATCTGGAAAGCTACAAACTTAAGTATTAAAAGCTTCCTTAATAGGAAGTTGAAACCGTAGCTTCCAACGAGTCCATGTTCTTCACCCTCCCTAATAAAAGATTCTTTTCTGGACAAACTGTTCAGGAAGCTATGTTATACCAGCCACGGCTAGTGAGCTGGACTAGGCTGAAGTCAATCACTTTCTATGGCTTGAAAACTATAACCGCACCCAGAATAAACAAGCTAACAGAATGAGCTGCTTTTCCTCAGATCTGTCCTTACACCAATCAGATTTACCCGAAGCAGATCAATTGAAAGCAGATCAAATTACTCCTGCACATTTCAATGAACAAAATGTGTGAAGTCTCATGCATTGCTCACACATATGGGGATGTCTGGATAGTTTGACATCAAGCCCACGCAGCTGGAAGCCTTCGTGGACATCAGCAATGCTAAGAAAGCTTGTGGAAACAAAGGTGTAATTCTGAAATATCTGAACGATAGTTAAACAGACACAAAAGAGAATCAGTAAAGGAAAGAGGCGAGTGACACTCTGGAGCAGGAATAATTTATGTCAGACATAACTGCCCTGCTGCCTCCTGTTTAAAGGCCCTTAACTGCCTGATCCAAGCACCAGATCAAAATGGTAAGATCTACCTCTTGAGACCCAGTTTCTGAAGCCTGGGAAAATACAGGTGGAACAAATAAGTGAACAGACAGTGAATTCCTGTTAAGCCTTGTGCCTTCTTAGCAAAGGGAGGTCAAATAAGAAGGTACAACAGTACAATGAGCTATGCGGACTACAGGAGGGAGCACAGGGGTCTTGGGAACACTATCAGGATCCAAAATAAATTTACATTTAGTTTTGAAGCAGATATTTTGACAGGTTAAGTATTTATGGAAAGTCCTATTTGCACTTTTAAATTTTGGTTTTGAATGAACTTCTTCCTTTCTCTGCCTCACAAATAATTTTGAAATTATTTGTGAATTGCAATGAGTGATGAGAAAGTACATGCGAGCACAAATTAGATGATGTAAAACTGAATCAGACACTTCCAGATTCTTCAGTAAACCTTAAGCAGTTTCATATTACAGCTATGCCAGTCCAAGGCTGCCAAAAGGGGAGGTCCCACTTCCCACCCCTTGAAGCCATGGATTCCTGCCTGCCTCCCTCCTCCCCCTTTTGTTAGATCAGCCTGTGCAGCTGCAGGGTGAGTTGGTTCAGCTGGCTGGTGATGTAAGGTAATTTTTTTTCGGGGTTAGCATACAGTTCCAGTAAAGTCGACATTAAAATATTTAGTGCTGCTGCAGTTATGTCCGTATTCTCCAAAGCCCTGCCTCCTGTGTTGTGTCAACTGTGCTGTTTGTCTGACTCTGCAGGGAGCAAGTTCAAGCTACTAAATCTTCAGGAAACTATCCAAAGACATTGGGGGTAGAGGGGGTGGGGAGGTGCGGAGAGGAGCGTGGAATAATACTCTGCTGGCTCAATAGCCTGAACTAGATCATTAAGAAATTGGATGAAAGCCTGCTCCAATACAGAGGAATAACAGTCACCACATAGCAAGACTCAGGATCAAGGCAGTGCCGGCGCAGTGTACACTAGCATCGACCATCACCCCTGGATCACCCAGTGAACTGACAGGCTCTGTGTCTGTGGAATTAAGTGCTAAGTCTGCAAAAGAAATGGCCACAGCATCTGGCTGGAGTCAAGTGGAATGGGATCATCCCCTTCTGATGCAAATGGATATTGGGTTGGCTTGCCTATCGTACAAAGTCTCATCCTTAAAAACGAACTGTATTTTCCATTATAAAAATGTAGGGGAAAAATTGTTATATCAATAGGTCAAGTAAACATCAGTATGCTTCAATTCAGCTTTGGTTTTTAATCTTTTGAAGCAGAGATTTGGTATGTTTATATTTTATTGGGAGAAGAGGTATGGAAAAGTAACATCAAACAGCTATTTGTTGGAAAAAGCCAGTGGCCTGAAGAGTTTTTTCTAATGAGGCCATATTCATTTATTCAACTGGAATAATTTTATAATTATTCAAATAATGATTTATTAACCCCTGTCTGGCACAGGAGTTAAATCCCATAAATAGCTAAAAAAAAACCCCAAACCAACAGTGAATCAAAAGAAATATTAAACTGAACTAAAACAATCCCAAGACAGCTGCATCATGAAAAATTGTTCAACTCAGAGAACATTTAAAGGTTAGAGCTCTATTACAGGTAAAAGAAAAAAGATCATAGAGAGAGCAAAAAAGATTAATACAGTGAGTACCTAGTCCTTCTTTTATTCATTTCATTTTTATTGCAAGGCCACCATTTTGCAGATGGTCTGAAGTATCACATTCCTTAGCATCTCAAAAGGCTTTATATCAGTTATTCTAACTATGCCTCTAAAAGAACAGCCTACAGACAGCTGCTGGAACTAAAATAGACATTATAGAAGTTTCCTAGTATCTTCCTTCATGAAGACTTTTTAAATAAAGAATGCAATTGTAACATGGCATAAACCTGCCAAGGTTTATGGTCTTGCATATCTTGCACACTACAAGTGGAAGTCAGACTCAAAGATATCACTGCAAGCATGCAGAACACCAGCCACAGAACTGCCATTAGTTACATTTCTGGTTTAACTTGATTTTTGGAGAAAAGATCATGATTAAAACTTCTGGCAATTGAAAATCTTCCATAAAACTGTAGAGATGACTTCAGTGGTTAATTAGTCTTGATGCTAAAGTGCCACTGAATGTTAAATGTTAACGTTAAAATTCACATGAATGATTCCTGCATCATTCAGTCAGTTATTTTGCGAGAAAAAGTCAGCCTTGTAAAATTATACATGGTCAGTATTTATAAAGCACAGGGAACAGCATTGTCTTACTTTCATTTCTTTAAAAGTTTTCCAGTGTTAGACAACTTCATAGAAGTCAACATTAACAACTGCAAGAGCTCTTCAGCCAGCTCTTTTAATATTCTTAATGGAACTTTACTATAAATTGGCATCAGTGTTTGCAGACTTAACTCATCTGCTTTATGTCTACCTGTTGTTTCAC
Organism: Ciconia boyciana; assembly: GCF_034638445.1. Taxonomy (NCBI): domain Eukaryota; kingdom Metazoa; phylum Chordata; class Aves; order Ciconiiformes; family Ciconiidae; genus Ciconia; species Ciconia boyciana. The sequence continues at coordinate 38,028,161 of NC_132938.1, forward strand.
TACGTATTTTTGCACCCCTGAATGAAGATATCTGGCCATAGCGCTCGAAAACATCCAGTATTAATAGCTACAATTTCCATAGAAGAATTTCCATACAATTTCTATTTCCATAGAAAAAGTAAATATTTTACCATATGATCCAACTGTCCTCTTTGCCTCCTCTTCCTCTATCTGAGTACAGAAGATAAATTTTTATTGAATACTTCAGCATTTTCTGCCTTATTATGGGGAATTCTTCTGGTTTGCCTAGATTTGGTTAACATTGTTAGGATTCCTTTCATTCCTTTTCATCTTAACGGCCACAACAAGAAGCCCAACATCTGCCCCATTAAAGACAAGGAAAAAAAAAAAACCCACCAAACTTACTGGGCACAGATTTCTCCCTAATTTGTCCTCCTGCCCCTTCAGTTTTCTGAATTTCTTAGCTATACATACTCATTATCATTAAATTATGCTCTCCTCCAGTTGTTTTTCAGTATGCATCCTCTCAAACTGATTTATTTAACAGGGCTTTTTTTTTCCTATCTAAGGCAGTTTTCAGCACAAACCTGAAAGAATCATTTCAGGTTTGGGGTTTGCATATTTTTTTGATTTTGTAAAATGGGTTTTTAATTTACTGAGAGAGATTTTACATTACAGTTTTCACACAGATAATATTTCCTGGTTTTCATTCTCCTCTATTTAACAAAGTCATAAATTAATCTGTTCAGTCACCTAAGCCAACATTAACTGTGATTTTTTTCTTCTTTTTTAGCCATCAATATGATGTTTAATAAAGAATTTATTGCACCAATATTTTAGTTATCTATGATTTTTTAAGTGTCAGAGTCATTTTAGTACTGACAGCGTAAAACATACAGAACATAAGCTCTCCATTGAAGTCCCCGTGATAATACATTTTTTTTCCACTTAGATATTATAGGTATTCTTAACGAGTCACATTGTCCCCTGGTGTGATTTTATGTCATAGAAGCTCGATGAAGTTCAACATTGAGCAGGTTTTCAGAACTAACCTCCCAAATACTTAAACAAATGCTAACATGTTCTCTTAGGTAGTGACAAAAGGAGGAAGAACCCACCTTGACTACACAATGCACTCTTTCAATGGAAGCGTATTATTTGTTATTTAAATTGTGTAAACAGAAATAAAAATGACAAGAAAAACTGAATCTGGTTCAGTGTAGCAGTAATTTTAACTAATGTAATAAATAAATTGTCTTGCACCTTGCTACAAATATTTGCACTCTGCACTGTCCATCACTTGACATATTTTGTAATCAGATTTTCGTTCTGTATAAGACACTCAAACTCAAAAGTATAGATGTTGCTGTAATAATGTTGTTACTAAAATGCTATTTGTACTCTTAGCATCTTCATTTTTCTTCTTAATGCTTTATTGTCTTTTTCTTCTGCCTTTATTTGATGTTACTAAAGTGTTTTTATTTATAGACATTCCCATTTGCAAATTCTGGAAGTGTTTCTCATTTGTCTTTCATGTATAATGTAGGTGAATTATATTTGTGATTTCTGTTGGAAGTACATTAGCTTCTATACCCTATACTGAAAAAATGATGTGCTTAAAATAAATTTTCCCCGACATCTTCAGAAATACCTGAATATCATTATGACTACCAGCATATATGGGCTTAGTTTTTGCCTTCAGAGGTCTAATTAATTGCCTTAAACTGTTAACAGTCCATGTTCAAGTAAGACATGGCTTTCTTATGTAGTCTTTCTGCAACTATTGTGTCAAAATATGTTTATTTGTATTTGCCTATTAGTGAAATAAAGAGAATTCTAACAGAATAAATCAAACATAAAATGCAAGATTGTATTGCCATTCAAAGAGTTGGCAAGTCAGTGGAGAGATGAGCACTTCTCCCCCAAAATTATTAGCAAAAGTCATTTCACATCAATAATTTATTGCTCTTAGAAAAAAAAGAATGGAAAGACATTTTCTCTTCCACTTCTCACTTCCTGCTTTAAAAAAAAAAAAAAAAATCTACATGTTAACACATTTCAGACAGTTAGAGCCTTAGCATTCCTCACTGGCATCAAACAGATCACTGCCAAAATGATGAGACAACCATGCAGTCAAATGTGCCATGAGGCTTGCAAGTCTCTGTGGTCAGCAAACTTTGCTGTACAAAAAGGCTGACCTTTACTATCTTATTTTGTTTTATTTTTAAAGAAAGGTTAATTTGGAGATCTGTTAACTCACACAAAAATAGATTTAATGAGGTCTTTCATGCCCCTGGACGAGATGTTGATTGCCACCAGGAGGTGCTGAACAGAAGAGAGTAACTTGTTAACTTGGACAATGTCAAACAGGTTTAAACTGAATGAAATGACATGAAAGGAATGAGTTGAAAGGCTACAGATTGTTTTACAATGCTTTTTCACAATGCATTATTCACTAGCAATGATTTTAATGACTGGAAAAATATTATATACACTAGCTACATGGGTGCTAATATCAAAATGTTATATCACTTGATAAAATAGGTAAGGGTGTTTTTCATTCTCTCTTAGTATTTATATGCTGGCTTTTATTATATTTCTATATGGAAAACAAATCTCATTTCTCAGTAAAATCAGTGGGACGTTAACAACAATTATCATATAACCAATATGCAAGTAACTATGGTGATGAAAAGATAATAAGAATCTGCAACTCGCATCTCGATTCTTGAATTTCTTGATTACTCTTTGTTTTCGGAAACCAGAGCAGGTTTAAAAACAAACATGCTTAACAAAAAACTTACTTTCAAGTATTTACTACTGATTCTGTAAAAGAGGGACATGCCTTCCTTCCGTTTATTACAAAAACATTTTTCAAATTACACATCTAAGGATGGATGCCTATGTATGGATGCTAAGATACCTGACCTGGCAAGTATGCAAGTACCTCTGAGCTGCAAAACATCAAAGCGTGTTAGCACTATGCTGTACCTCTTGACAAGGTCTATTAGTCTGGGTGAAGCTCCTGGCTAATGCAGACAGACTTCTGCCCCCGAAGTGGCAAGACTGCAGAGTGTTGCTTTTTAACATGCAGACCTATCAGCTGGGGTCAGTACAAACTGGGACATTTCTGCTCTTCATTGCTCAGTGTAAATAAGCCCTGTCTTTTCACCGATTTCTCTGAAACGCTGCTACCTTTATTTTATTTACCTATTACAAATATTATAGTGATGAAGACACAAATCAGACCTAAGGCAATGTTTGCTCTTAGACAAACACCTAACAAAATAACCCGTGCTGGAATAGGTATGTGTCAGATATGCTGAAATAGGGCAAACTGGACCAAAACAAGCCAGGAACATGCAGGCTAACCTCCCTGTCACTGCACAGATAGTAGAAAAAGCTGTTGCTGTTCTCTTCTTTGTCTCTTCCCTGCTTTTCTTTGTCTTTTCACATTAAGTCTGGCTTACGTAGTTCCATTTCAGCAAGTCACCTTTAACCTTCTGATTACTAACCTGCTTGCTCTGTCTATGACATATTAACAGAGCAAACCCATGACCAAAGACAGATATAATGGGCTTAGTGGGGAGGAAGCTACATAAATGCTCCCACATTGACTTGCTGCCTGAAAAATACGATGAGCTTATTTTCCTTTCCTTTCTTGTAAAGGAAAATGGGGTTTGCAATTAAACTCGGGTTTTCTGCAATTTGCTAAGTCTATGCCTGGAATTAACAGCCTGATAAAACTTGGAAAGGAATGTTTCTAAGTTGTGAAATAGCAATCCTTCCCGGTTCCAAAAGTAAGTTTGGCTGATTAAATCACTAAATTAACTTGAAATCAAAACATTAAAATAGATTTTTCCTGACTTCTTGTTCACAAGAAAAACACAAACAAAATCAAACAAACAACACACTAAGGATTTCTTCCTGCTGTTCCTGGGGTTCAGAAAGTTGCATTAGAAAAGGAAAAAGGAATACCATGCTGGCTCAAGTTTAAGGTACCCTTATTTTTCAAAAGCACTTAAGATTTTAAAGGGAAAAAGAAAAACAAACCAAAACCCAACACTTTTCCTACTCCGCTGTACATATTGTTGCCGCTCCATATATGACCCCCGTATCCTTCCCCCATGTCGCAGTAGCCTGGCCTCTTGCTTCCCAAGCCCATGACATCCCCAAAGCTTCCTGCAAGTCCCCGCAGTGCCACCCACCCACATCCAAACACACTGCAGCCATCCCGCAGCAGTCCCCAGCGTTGACACAACGTGTCCTTCATGCCCGCAACTTTCCTTAGAGCACCATGGAAAACCATTCCACCCTAAACATCATTTCTTGGCCCAATCCCATATACGTCCCCACTCCGTCTTTGAATCAGGGTCACAGGCAGCTTTCAGTGCTGCCAGTAGGAAGAAGCTTCTCTGAGCAAGGATCACCAGATATCACAGTGCTTATATCCATCTAAGACAACCTTTGGTGTCCCGGTGCTAATGAGGGAATTGCACCACCTTAATACCTGATGATGCTCAGACCTGTACCCACCTCAGGGCCCTAACTTTTCTGGCAGACTGGGCTCACTGTGGAGTAGATACAGGATTTCTTACCCAGCAGTACAGAGAGTCCAAGTCTCCTGAGGCTCATTAAGGGGTAACTTACCAAATCAGCAGCTATATCACAGTTGACACACAAAAACCGGATTTTGGAGACCTTAATTTCTAGAAGAGCAACAAAAAATCTTCACCTTGGGCCCTAGTTCACACGTCTTCAGTCCTAACAGACTAGAGGACTACACCACATAAAAATAAAATTGCCAGAATCATCAACTGTGATGAGAATATAGATCTCCAGTGGAAATCTGTGCCTTTAAGGAACTGCAAGTACTTCAGATACAGGCAATTTGATTGGGTTCACAAGGGAAAAAGATTAACTAGGTGCAGATAGGTCTATAAAATTACATGATAAAAATGTGTAGCAGGGTCTGACCCTCTACTAATCGATTAGTATGTTAAACAGTTTAAATATTAAACTTCAAGTACAATAAAATGAATGTATGAAAAGCCAATTAGTTAGAAAAAATAGCTGAAAATTAACGGCAGGGGGAATAAGATATTACTTCATATAACGTATAAGCATTTACTGTTCCTGACAGTGAACAAAAGGTCTTAAAAGATGACTTACAAGTTCTTTTATATCAAATCAGATTTCACTTCACTTAATAAAGATTTTGTTCACACAGCTTGGGAAAAACATTTTTAACGTGATTTTGTACTATATTTAAACTGCTGTGAAGGGGTTTGGTGTTTGGATCATGCTTCAGAACTTCTCAGATGTCTCTCTTGATGCTTTACATAGTCTCGTAATGACTATTTCTGTTCAGGAGTTATAAGCAGGTGTGTCTGAGGGTATCTAAGTTCAATTTGTAATTCCATCAGTTAAATTCAGCCATAAATACAAATGGTATAATCAACAGCACGATGGGCCAGAATCTTTGGTGACTAATGCTGGTGGGACCCAGAGAGTAAGCAGGTAAAAACACTGGATGTTACTGAATGAGGAGGCTTTCCGGGCAAGGCAATCAGGCCCAAGTGACAAAGGAAGGGACAAGGCCATAATGATTCAGGTCCACAGGCTGCCAGCTGTTGGAAAAAACAACTGCAGAGCTTTCTGTAGGTGGGAGAATTGCATTCTAGCTACACTTACTGATTTCTGGGAATATATTATAATTTTCTAGACTGTTAGGGCAAAATACTAAAACTCTGTCTGCTATAAGCTGCAAGCTGCACTTCCTGCAGCCTTGCTGTCAAAAATATATACTTGCATTTTTTAAGAATTACTCACATGGGGAATGGCTGGAAGAGACAAACTGGGAAAACAACCAATGGAAATTAATTCCAAGTAACCCCTCTCCTGATACAGGTCAGTACCATCTCAGTAGATTGGGTGCATATTGCCATTGCCATCCAGAGTTGAATCTTAGCTGCAGCCACTAAACATCACAAATGTTAAATGAATGCAAACTGTATGCCATTATTAATATTTTGCTCAGTTGCTAACTGGAGTGCTCTCTCCCTCATGCTAAAGGGGAAAGCAGCAGTTCCTTATGGCCCAAATCTGATTTCTGGCCCTTCCCTGTATAAGAAATATAGATTAGCAAATATTAAAAAAAACACAGTATAGAATATTAGTATTATTGTGCTTCCAATGCTTACAAAAAATTGTGTTTTACTAATGTTATTGTGTTTCAGTATGCTTACAAATATGAGTAACTCTACTGGTGTAAGTGTATATACGGGCCCTTACAGAGACAAGATTATCCATTCTGATTAATATCACTATATAAACATCTTTGCATAGTGTCTTTCTCAGTGAAGATGAGAAACACTTCCACTACCCAAATGCTACTACTTTCACTTCTAGTTTTCTGTATCTGTAAAATCTGTTCATGTCACTAGTTTAGAAGCATCCAAAGGATATACTCCATAAACATGATACTACATACACAATAACTGTACAAATATTTTGAGAAAACACAGCAGTTCTTATATTCATCATTTTAAGCATGAGAAGTCCATAACTGGGTAAGGGCAAGGGAGACAATGCATGTTTCAGATATACAATGTCTCATCTTAAGCCAGATGCACAAACACGTGCTACTCATTTTAGAAAAAACTAATGTCTAGTGAATAACAATACCACCTGACATAAATTCATATAGGATGAAGAAACCTATAAACTATGTACCTATGTAATAAATATAACCAATAACCTACCAAAGATTCTTTTCTTCCACCTGTCAAAGGTTAGTGTATTATGGTGGCTAGAGGCCAGATGATTTTTTTGAACTATCATGATAATAAAAGTCACTTTCAGAGAAGGTATGTGTAGTTTTCAGCCTTTTTTATTAATTTTTTTTCTTCATAGAGCCTTAAGAATTTTCCTGTGAAGATGAAGATCCCTATACAGCAAATTTAATCTTGCCAAGCTCAATATTCTTGGTTACCTTTGTCAGGTCCCTTAAAAGTCATCTGTGGCCCGTAATTGAAAACCACAGACTGTTGAGTGGACTCAGCAGTCCTGAGGGGTACATTCTAGGAGCAGCTGAACTACGGGAGAAAGCCTCAGCTGTTTTTATTACAACTTGACTTTCAGAAAAGAGCATTGTAAAAACAGAGCTAAAACAGACCTTACCTAGTTCGAAGAAGCGTTAAGGAGGAACCGTGCCTAATGTTGTCTTATTACGGCACACCAATGAACACAGAAGGTAGTAAACCAGCATTGGACAAAGCTTGCCTGGTCACTACATGCCTGAAGCTTCACGAACATCCAGTCTGGTTCATATGTAAAGTTACACCATGGAAAACTTCACTTCCCCACCAAACTCCCCAGACAACAGATTTAATTTTCACTAGTATGAAGGAAGGGGAAGAGAGAGGAAAGGAGGAGAAGGGATCTCACGGTAAGAAATGTGCAAACTAAGCTATGACACGCAATGTCATTTCCTGTTTGCTCCCATATTCAGCTCTATGTACCACACATGAACAAATACTACAGAGAGCAACAAACATGTATTTGCGATATAATAACCCACTGTATACTTGCCCATATTGACAATTGAGGGTTTTAACAAGACAGCAGACAGGAACTGCAAGCTAGAGCAATCAGAGGTATCTTAAAACAGACACACGGTACACGTGTGTATACACGTATTTTATTATGCACCTAGTCGTGAATGCCAGCTGTCCTTATTTAGGAGGCACATCATGTTATTTTCAGGGCAATATGAACAGTTATTCTCTGGACTCTCCAAAAAGGCTGTTTTATATCCTGTCTACTCAAGACACTTACTAGGAAAAACAATATGGGCATGTGTCTGTGTATGCAAGGCGGAGTTCAGGCATTTGAAGGGAAACATGAACTGTTTCTAGCCTATTGCTAGATGGCAACAAACTCTAGAAAATGCATAGGAGGAAGGAAAACAGTTAGTTTTGTCCCTATCAAATATTGTCACTTTTGACACTTTCTTGAAGACGACTACTTTCTTTGCCAGCTGACAGTTGCCTCTTGATCTCATTATATTCTCATTGCCAATACTCCCCACAAGCAATGCCTCAAAATCATTTAGCTTCAGAACATCTTACCACAATAATGTTTCACAAGTATTTGCAAGAACCTGCTCTACCCCCTGGTACTTACAGAACTTCAACACAAAAATTTGAGACACCTCTCAGAGGAAAGAGCTACTAGATTTCATACACAAAAAGTTGATGTTTCTGAAGCTATTAAATATACTATGGGCTCATAATCCTCTCCCTTCAAGGCAATAAATCAACTTGTCTTAGAACACTAACAAATGAACAAGGAACCACTGTACTACCCTGTGAAATAACAGACCCTACTGTGAACAGCAGACTCACTTCTCTTTGGCCAATAGATTGTGTTAAACCGCGTCCGAAAATACGGTATTGTGCAGGCTAAAACCACTAGTATGGTGCAATTCATAAACATGCAAAACACCAGTTAGATGCTTCTGGTCAAGTATGTTGGAGTCCTACCTATGCACCACTTAAATACTAATATGATAGAGCTATCTAACATCTGTGCCTGGCACTACGCACTGAGTGGAATCTACAAATCTAAAGCCTCATGGGCCACTGAATACTTTACAGAGAAGTTGGTACTTAACACAGCCGTGCATCACTGACAAACACATCTTTTAGTTTAAGAGAAACCATCTTTCCTAAACCTCTCAAGAGGAAATCTTGTGAGTTTAAACTGCCAGGTATTCCCACATAGATGTGTCCAAGTGAGACACTTCACGTTCTCCGTCCTGCTCCAAGTTTAATACTGCCTTGAGGTGGGAGTACGGTCCCGCACCTTGGACTTCGTAAGCAATCTAGCCATTCTCTTTTAATGTAAGAAATTTAAAACATGGCACTAGTCATGGATACATATGCATGCTAGAGAACATGTTCCACATAAACCTTTTAGAAGCTCTCTCAGGTATATTTGGGGTTCTCATTGATTGCATGCTTTGGAATATGGAAAGATTACTTCCTCTCCCATATCCAAAATACTTCGTGATGAGGAACTCTTCTTTCCCCCATGCTTTTTCCAAGGTCTTGGGAAACTGCTTCTAAACTTTGGTGATACTCCTTTAAATGCTGATAGATGGCTTTGTAGTTGGAGATGGTGTCTGTTCTGGTGCGAGACTGAGCGTGGGGGTTCTGGATGTAGTGATAACGCAAATACAGGGAAGTACTTTGCTACCAAGCCTTATTAATAAAATCCAAGTTGCCTTCAGAGCTTTAAGCCAGGGAAGAAATGCTTGAAGAATTTCAGTGCCTGACATTGAATCTCTCTATCAGATCATAGAGCTGTTTTTATTGCTTTAACTCTCAAATTTACTAATTGACATTTTATGCTGCAATAATGAATGCAACTTATGGCTGCACACGCTCAAGTCCCGGACTTTCCCTGGGTAAAGATCTTTCTAGTTAATATTAATGCTTTTAAATAGATGATAACAAACTAGATGTTATAGTGACTGAAAGATATGTTATGCCCAAAGGAATAAGATTCAGGAACTAGGACCAGCAAATACAAATATGAAGTATAATTGAGTGACCAAACCAAGCATCAATATGACCCCATGGTTCAAACAGAGCTCCACAAATAGTGGACTTTAAAGCCACTCTGACAAAGAAGTATCAGATGTGTCAGAGAAAACTGTTTGCAAGTTTTTAGCATTACAGAAAAAGACATGCTAGGCAAAGATTGGCCCTGCACCAATAACTTAGAATTGAAGACTTCTGGCCCTGGTAAAGTCTGTGTTCTGGTTTGAAGATTGTAATGTATGAATAAGAGAGACCTCCATGAGCTGAAATCAAACATATTTTTCACTACAGAGTGTTCAGTTATCTAAACCCAAGTAATATGTACAACATTAAATCTGTGTGGTTGTAAAATCTGATTGCAGTCTCTTACAGAAAACACAGCAATCTTGTCCTATGGGAAAAATAATAAAATACAATGATGTTGAATGTTTATAAATTACCTTTCCATTCATAAAAAGCTAGGGGTCTCAGAGGAATCTTGCAATAAACTTGCATATGAGTTTATCTATAATCCATCACGGGGAGAAAAAAAAAACAACCCAAACTAAAACCCTTTGAGCTGGGAGAGTACTTTATTAATCTATTCCAAATCCAGTGGAGCAGAAGCCTGCATGCTTTAGCTGTAATATTTTGCTCCACCAGAACAGCAAGCTGCCCATCACGGGTCACATACGTTGCTTATCAACAGAGGAGCATTGGTTCAAATTTCTATCTATCAGAAGCCAAATCTCCAGGCCTGCGATGCTCTTCACCTCCAAAGTTGCACTTTGAATTTTATGCCAATCTAACATACAAAAATGTAGAACAATGAAAAGTAAGGCTAGAGTGTATGTGATAATGGGGTTATTAATTTTGCAGTGCTAAAAAAAAAATCTAGACAAAGGAAATGAGCAGACTAAATCACTTTGTACCCAGAAAAATCAACATTTAAGTGAAAGTGGGGTTTTTAAAATAAGGAAAAATATTCCAGCCAACTTTTCATGTAATTGGTGATTTTATCACCCTGTAGATGTAAGAATGTAACATGTTGTTTTTCTCATGGTTGCTATTTCATCTTCAAGCCCAGGATAAACATTTTCACAAAAAAAAAAAAAAAAAAAAAGGTAATTTCTTGATAATTTGTGGGGTCTACACCATGACACTTATGCAGCAATTTATCTGCAATCTATGTTACAGGAAAGTATGTACTTATTAGGGAGCACATGTAGCTATCTAAGGATGTCCTTGCACGGGATCTGATTGTATCAGAAGATATTCCAAAAAAATTATTTCAAACACCAAGGAGAAATTTTTCTTTCCAATCCGAATTACTACATATTCTGCAGTTGATTCTTACATGTAATTCTCCACGAGATGAAAAGGAATCTTGCACGACGATAGGTGGGATAGTATAAATAATAAATCTACAGCACAAATACTGGAACAGACTCTTGATCCCCAAAAAGGATCTTTTGCTCATATTTTATGTTGACTTTGATGGTATTACGATGTCAACAACAGCCAAATGAATTAAAATATTCCTTTGGTACAAGCAAGGATTTTGGCTAAAGAAAAAAAAATTCCTAATTATATATATTTTTTTAATTCTATGCTCAAGACTGTTTGGGATTCTAGTAACAAATCTTTGAATATAATTGCTTGTCACCAAATTCATAGGAAACAGGATGCCAGTTTTTCATAACTAAGACAACTATTCACATCCACATAAAAGTTACTTTTTCAAACACATATATGACCAGCCGTAGAGCATTTTATACATGCTATTTTCCAGTAAAAACCACTGCCAAGTAAGCTTTCGTTAAACTGGCAATAGAAATAAACAAACACATTAGCAGTTTAAAGCAAACTGTAAAAGGTGTTGTATACAACAAAAATGTTTTACTGGCATTAGGAAAAAATGTTGAATATCAATAAGTTTAAACTCTCAATTCAACTCATTCAATTCAGCGAATATTTAAAGTTCAAATGCATTAAGATGGTCAGTTTAAAGAATCACTTACATGAAGAAACTGCAAAGAAAGCAACAGTCTTGTTAGGTAGCCTGTATATTTACAGACATTAGCACACGAACAGTAGCTGTATATACGTAGTAACTGTATCCAGATGAGATTTTGGCAGGCAGGCAACCAGAATGCATGCCTCTTAATACTTATGTAAGTGCAACACGGTAAAAAGCACTAATTTAAGAACGCGGCCTAGCATATATTTTTCATACTTAAGACCACAACCCAAATTAATGGTTGAGAACAAACCTTAGAAACAATTTTGTCCTAATATCTCTAGTCAGCTAGTTTCACTAAGCTCATCTCTTTGACAAGTCAGTAACTTCTGTTTTGAAAAGTGCACCAGGGGTATACTTCCCTTATGGACACACACAGACTGAATCACAAGCAAGCTAATGAGAGGATCCTTCTTATACCTTTTATATGGCACAAGAGTGATTCAGAATCAAATTCTCCTGAAGAAAGTGCTTGAAAACAGATCTCTGACTTTCACGAAATGTGCTCTGACAGAATGCCACACTGGACTTCTTTGGGCAGGTCTCCATCAACCTTCTTTCTCTATTGAAATTGTTCTTCCTTGCATAAGCAAATTTTAGTTGGATGTGGGACTTGTACCAGACTCCTCCATATCCCGGATGACTGCCAGAACTACTGAGACTCCAGCAGTCTCAAATGTTCCTTGTGAGATGAGATACCTGGGTTCAAATCGTTTTGGAAAGAGAGGGGTTTAATACATACATGTATTAGCTGTATGTATGTATCTATAGGTAACCTAATCATTTCTAGTTAGTTTTGGGGGATCCCAAAAGACTGCACCACAGACATTTCCTTCTCCTAATTTTGCAAGAAGGTATAGACATGCTTGGAGCACTCAAATCCAAAAGAGAAATTCTTTTATTATTAATTTGAATGTTCAGGTGTCACCTTACAGCCCAGGGCGCAAGTTCCTTCCTGGGTATTACTTCTGCAACACCTTCTTCTTTGGCACTTGCTTGGCTACATGAGTGACGCCACAAAATTACTCAGCCTTTTGTGAATATCAGTATAAGACATCTGTACAGGCAGCGTAATTAATACACTGTTAGGAAGTGTAGGCACCTAATCCAAGGCTTTTAATTCCACCCAGTGACAGAGTATCCACAAGTCAGATGTGGGACTGAGACTGGATCTCACTTTTGTCCCAACTCACATGTAACACATATTTAATCATTAGATACAATTTTAAAAAGCAAACCCACCTTTTCACCTCTGGAGCTACTTTTCACTTGCTGAAGTTAATCATGTGCTTTTGAAATCCAGAGGCTCTCTCTTAACTTGCAGATAGATTTAACAAAAACCTCCATAACATACAAAATACAATGCCAATTTAGAAACCTTCTATAAAACAGCACTAAAGCTAAGAATCAATAGCATTTATGTTTGTACTACAATCATGATGCTAGTTACAAAACCTGCAAATGCACCTACCTACTTCAACAGCTGTGCTGCTTTTCACATTCTGTATATAATATTCTTTGAAAACACAGAAGGCGTTTATACAGTTTGTACAGGTGACAATCATTAGAGGCAAAATGCTCTTGCTCCTTTCACCAGTGCAGAAAACCAAAAGCTTTGCAAAGCCTACGCTTGCTTGCTAACCGTAAGAGGAGAGCAGTAAGGCAAAGGACTGCAAGGGAGCCTGCACCTTCCTGGGGGCTTTGGAGCAGAGCCCCGCAGCGGTGCAGAGAGGAGCCTTTCTGCGGGGAGCCAGAGGCACTGAAACAGCAAGCATTTCTCTAGTTGAGAAGTATAATGGCACAACCATTACTGAGAACAAGGGATGTGGTGAATGTGCAGACTATGATCTGGTCTCTGGGGAAGAATCCTCCCTCTTACCCCATCCTTGTTTCTTATGGACCGGCTTTGCATGAGGGGCCATGAATTTCAGTCTGAAAGTTTAAAATTTTCCTCACTAAGCCTTTAATGGGTTAAATATGGATCTTTTCTGAAGAGGGTTCAATTCCACATTCTCTCTCCTAGTATGCTGAGTATATGCCAAGCATTTATCTATTTGTTTCAGAAGTGTCATATCAGGAATAAATCAATGTGTTAAGAATTGCCTGATAATGTTGTTGTAGGATTAATCTTACAGAATAGATCGTCGGCACGACTACCTTTGGCATTCTGTGTGCACATCGTTCCATTTTAAGCATGAAAAGCCTCCTAATGCCAAAGTAGAAGAGCCATATATTGAATGATCTGCCACCATTCAATATTTAATCCTGCAATTGAAGCCACTAAAGGGATACAGCAAAGTAACAAGATGAATGAATTGTGACCTTAAACTTGCAAAAAGACAACCCAAACAATTTATCTTTCTGGCCCGTAGTGCATCCTGTGGCCAATACTCCTATCACTTCTCTGCAGTTTGGGATCTGTAGATTGATCAATGCCACATTAGCAAAGTACCTGAGATGACAGCTTAGGAATTCAGACAATCCGCTGCATATGCTTCAAGAATATTCTGGGTCAATTTGGCTTATCTGTAGCTGAAAATAAAGGCTCCTTAATGAAAAATCAATTCCATTTTCACAACTGCATTTCTAAACAACACTGGCAAGGTGACTAGAAATAAAGCTTTTACTAATCAACAAAACACAAATAAAATACTCTGAAAATTAGATCAGCCCAAATAAACCATCAGATTGATGCAATTTTAAGACTTGCTAAAAGATTATTTTGCAATTTAATTTTCAAAATAAATGTATTGCTGCTTCCTTGCAAAAGAAAAAAATATCAATATAATAAGCACATAGTGATACCAAGACTGATGGGGCTGAAGGCCATTAAGACCTCAGAGGGCAGCAACTAAGTAGACCCAAATCTTTTGCTCATGCCCTCTGTCACAACCAAATAATTTTCCAAGGTATGTGCTAGGGTTGACATGGTAGTCCTAGCTAAACTCATATACTAGCACGTATTCCATGATGCACTGTGGTGGGAGAGACACAGAAAATAATCAACAATGAGTATCACCTATTTACCTGCTAAGAGTAAATCTCCCAAATCAGAGAGAAAACATACAGCCATGCTTGACTTCAAGTACAATTTTCTGTCCGTTTATTTCATGGTACCTAATTGTGCTTTGGAAATTAGCATCCCTACTTAGGAACGATATGTTTCCTGACTAAGACTATTGCTATTTATTAATAAGGTGTCAGTAGTATTTATTAGCCAGTATAAGACACAAATTCCAGCCAGTCTCATCAAGGAAACATTCTGAGATCTCTTAACATAAAAACTGGTCACAAAAGGCCTGGTATTTGGACATTACCGCAGGTACTCCATCCACCCTGTCTCAGTAGATTAACTGAAATAATTTTTTAAAAACCTCAGCAAATAGATCTTAAACAGGGCTTCTAAATTTGTGATTTTACAACTGTATTTTTCCTCTCATAAGAATTCTTGTGCATTGAACTAATTAACTTTTTTATCCAAAACTGATGTGGTAGTAGAGTAGGTAAGACGAGTGTCCCAGAGGTGGCTTCACTTGACTGATTAAGATGAAAATTTTATTTCTTTTTCATGAGTGAATTTCATTTCTGCTGGGTTACAGATCAATGGATCAAAAATGAACAGAATTAAGCATGCCTAAATCAAAACAGAATGTTATTAAAAATGACAAAACAAGAACAACTTCTTTGGTTTATAGTATTGTGATGCTGCAACACAAATAAGAAGGGACCAAATTATGTTGTTCAGCATATATCGATCACAGAGACAATGAGAATAGTATATGTAGACATATCCAGGCATAACATATTAGTTAATGCTTACAGTACTGGATTATTTTTTTAAAATGAATGCAGAAGTGCTTCATTATTGATACTAATTGTCTGTAGGTGATATAACAAACTGGGGAAAAAATTAGTTTCTTAAAGAAATGTATCATCTATTCCTATGAAATTTTCTCCATAATATCACATCTCTAAGGAGCTCAGCTAAGCAACATCAAGGTAGGAACATGATCTAAAGTCTACTAAATTAATGAAAGTCTTCTACTGAATAAGGTGAGATTGATTTACAACTCTTACAAAGCCAAGTGAGGAAGTCAGTTCTTCCAACTAAGATTTAGGCTTTTCTAAGCTAACCTTTTTGTGCATAGGTAAATACATACAAAACATAGTTTTTCTTTAACAAGACAGTACTTTTAAAGTAGCAAAGCTACTGAAGCAAAATAACTTCAGCAAAAAAAAGTACTTCCCTCTTTTTTTTTTTTTAAACGCGTGTACATTTGAGAGTAATCATTCACTATTTCCATCCTTTTTTGTCTAAAAATTACCCTGGGAAGCTAATCCCTGATCAGCCAGCAGTTCCTCTTACAGTTCAGTCTCTACTGTACATCCACATTTCTCCATTTTAATATGGCCCATTCAAATAAGGGAAAATGAATAACTGCTGCTTTCTTTATAAGGCTCAAAACAAAAACTTACCTCAAGTTAAAAATTACTTTAAGTTCACAAAGGAATGAGCTCTTCAACTGTTTTACCAACTTTATATTTGGCTTTGTGGATGTGTAGTAGCGAGACACATGCTTGTAGGTGGAGTCTCATCTGAAGAAATGTTTGTTCCAACAGTGTCAGAAGTCTACTAAAAAATGCTAGCTTGTAAACTTCATTCACAAAAAAAAAGGAGGTTGTTAAGTTTTGAACACAAAGAACAAATACATTAATGAGTAATGATCTCTTTTACAGTTTTCATCTGGGTGTTTGTAAAGCCAATTGTCATTTTGGAAACTGTGGGAACCCACAGAGATACAATCTGAGTTAAAAAAAAAAGATGAAATTATTTAATTTTGAAGATGCATTGCAGAACTCTGTATTAATTGTGCTTCAATAATTTCTATGCTCGATTTGTTGCCTTTACAAAGAATAAATTCTCTTTATAGCTGTCAATGCTATAAACTCCTCCTGGATCTAAACCAGATCTGTTCTCTCTGGTGAATTCCATCTTAGCTGCATCAGTGAAACACCACTGTGAACACCTTTGGGAAAGCAATGAAAGGATGAGTTTGGACATGTACTTAAAGTTACCTGATTTAGTTAATTTACAAGCAAGACCAAGACAGACCAGGACACAATTCATTAATCCAAAGTTAACTTAACTTTGCAAAACCAAAGGATGTATAAATCAGCATTTTCATTACTAAACAGAACGGTAAGCACATATAAGGCTCCCACCAGTTGAGTCAGAAGTGGTCATTTCTATAAAGCCTCTTTTCATATTAGAGCTACACTTCAAACCTCCACTGGAAAACCTCTGCCTATTGAGGGAAACCTTGAATGCCTCTCAACTGCAAGACTTGTTTGCTTGCTTTATCTAAATAAAATAATGTATAATTCTTTACATTAGGAACTAATTCTGTTGGACGTTGATACCTATCAGGTTTGGTCTACTCTTTTTCTGATACAAAAAGCTTTCACAATGCTCTCACCCTCCACAGAGTCTAAATGCTGCTGAACAGTTGAAAAATAATTCACGTTATCATATCCTGATGCTCAAATCAGCATAAAGTCTGCAAGCGCCATATAATCATTATCTCAGCTTTTTAGTAATGAAGCGTTGGTGATTTCACAGAAATAAAAGCAGTAACATAGCATGTAAAAATCTGCATGGCATCGTCCCCAAGCTTATGGGATGCAGACAGAGAGTGAATGCCCTAGCCGGAGTTGGAAAACTCAGTCATATCAGGATTACCTTCTATCAATTTATTCTACCACAGTATTTACCAGATATTTGCAGGTATTCACATATTCTTTGACTGATTTCCACAAACCTAAAAAGCCCATTTCTTTTGTTTCTTCTGCAGGAGGATTGTCCCCTTGCTTCCCAATACCTATTGGTCCCTCCATGGAGTTCAAGAGGAGTCCTGACAGAAAAAAAGAGAGGAGGCACCGAACATTATGAAAGTTTCTAGCTGACAATCTTTTTTTTTTTTTTTTTAAATAAATGGATAAAGGATGAAATTGAACTGTATTTAAAGGCTGTCTCTGATGCCTCTGTCCAAATTAGTATTTTATTGCTAAACTGAAGGAGTATCCAAATAGCAAAATTTTTCTTTGAAGTCACTAGAAAAGTTTTTTCACTTAAAACCTCTCTTCTTAATAGCTTACTACTCATATTGATATGAAGTTTTAGTATTAGAGGCAATTAATATTTTAAACATACAGTAACTTCTGCAAGCTCATATGTCTTAAAACAATGGAAATAGAGGAAGTCTGTCTTCTCTCCATTGTATTATCTTACCAAGAAAACTCCTCATAACCTTTATTTTTGAGGGTCTTTATGTTAAATATCTAAACAAAATTATTAGTTTTTTAAATACAGCACTATACTGTTTTTGTATCTGAGCAATAAATATTGCAAAGGTCCTAATTCACTACTGTACTACTCCAGCTTATGAGAGTAATACTATTGAAAAAAAGTGATATCGAAGTTCTGTAATTCTGTGTCATAACTCTTACTCATAAATACATAACAGAAAATATGGACTGATATTTAAATGGATATCCTAAATCTGTATGCATGGACAAGACTCCATTATGCTTTGATTTTCTAGGAGTGGACAGTAGAGATTAAAGAAACAAGTGTGAAAATGATCCATTTTTAGCCATTTTTCATTGTATTTATTCAGGGAACCAGAAAACACAATTTGATTTCTCTTAGCCAGGAAACGCTGAAGAAGTACTACTGTTTCTTCATCATCTTTTTCTGGAGTTGTGGAGCAGGTGGCCTTAGGGAGATTTAACAGCTTGGCAGAAGCCTACACTAACATATTACAAAGGCACCGGTGATGGACAAGAATATATTTCCTGAATTTGAAGGGAAAGAGCTGATACATGTACACACTGCATGCTGAAATAGAGATTAGAAAAGGCTGATATTGGTAATAGGTTGAAAAAATATCAGTAGCCAAAAATGCATACGAACAGGAAAATACATTGTCATTATACTGTTAATTATTATTTTGAGGAGGGCATGATGTTAACAAACCCAAAACATGTTTCAGCCCTGATTTAAAAAGCAGAACTTTCTTTCTTTCATAACCAGGTAAACCAACAATAAATTCTCAGAGGACCCCTTGGTTTAAAAAAAAAAAAAAAAAAAAAAAAAAAAGAAAGAAAAAGCTTTGACTTTCCTAAAGACTGTGCTTCTGTTAACTTCTATGTATTTACACTTCTCAGTGCTCAACAGCATCACACAGATAAAGCCCAAAGGAAATGTAGCAGTTAATAAATTATTAAGCTGTTCTCTTTTAAAACATCAGCACTGGGCAGTACAAAGGCTTGGCATGCCATGTCAGATGCAAAAGGATCTGCAAATCTGAAAGAGTTACCGGAGCTGGGGAACAGCTGGCTCTGCAGATCCCAAGGCCCACCTGGGATCCACTTACTACAGCCTGTCATTCTCGCCAAGTTTAATGCTTATACAGTCAATGAAACATTAGATGAAGCTAAATGATACATCCCCAAAGAATCTGACTTATGCTCTGGGAAATGACCTTTAAGCAGTCACCTTCCGATAGAAAATTAAACTACAGCTCTCTGCATCTGAAAAAATACCTTGATGTTGGTGACTTGTTCCTAATGGCATACATGCATTATGTCGGTACTCTTTCTACTAAACTATCATATACATATATATGTATATTTGTTTGGGTTTTCTTTGCATTTTATATTTTCACACATCAGAACTCCACGTATTAGTTGCTGAATTGATGAACTTAAAATTATTGCAGTCAGTGGTTTTTTAGTGACAATTAAAAGCCCAGAAATTAATTTGGCTTGTTTCAAAAATCAAACCTGCATTGCCTGTGGAAGCATTTTCTTAACTCATTGTTTTATCAGTAGAACTACTAAACACATTCTTTTATTTTATTAAAAGAGCAATAGCCTGGTTTTGATGGCTACTATCATGAGGAACATGATAAACAAACATGATTCTTTTTATGATGTTGATAAAGAAAATTTCTTTATTAGGAATAGGCCAGAGTGAAAACAATGTGTATGATATGGGAAGAAGTATATGTTTGTGAAACGACATGGGAAAAACTGGCAAAAAGATGCAAACAAGCTAGAAACATACTTTAAAGCAAAACAAGTGAAAATCAAATCTTAACATTGTGTTTCCAACAGACCTGACTCTTGCCTATTGCATGCCTAATGTTATTTGCTGGGAAAAAAAAAAGAAAATAATTTGTTTATAATATTGGCATTTCAGAGAGAACTTTCTCAAAGCTAAAGAGCTGAGAAGTTCTTGGCCATACCACAGCCACAAAAAAAACCCCAAACCAAATTAAGTTTAGCATTCT
Source organism: Ciconia boyciana (assembly GCF_034638445.1). NCBI lineage: Eukaryota > Metazoa > Chordata > Aves > Ciconiiformes > Ciconiidae > Ciconia > Ciconia boyciana. The sequence goes on from NC_132938.1 coordinate 38,048,083, forward strand.
CCCCCACCTGATCTTTCTGAGCTTGGACATGATGCACAGGCTTCCAAATTTTGATTGCTTAGCAATTCCTACCAGAGGAAAAAGAAGTGTGCCACATCCTGATGATGCCAGCAGCAGCACCAGCACTCATGCAGGAGAAGATCTATGTCAAGCTCCAAACTCCAAATCCTCCTGTTATAAGGAGATGACTGCAATAACGTTTTTTAACAATATTTAGTATTTTACATTTTGTAAGTGGTAGAAACTGAATCTATTAGAAATACTGCTCTAATAACTATGTATGCAGGTGTTAAAGCTCTAGTATGTTTATTGATCTTCCAATTTTTACTGAATTACTACAATTCCATCCCATCACTCGTAAAATTGCATTTAATTCTATTTGAAAGACGGCTGTCAACATTACAAATAGTATAGGGAAGATAGCGGACCACAACTTCAAACCGCTACAAGTTTTGAGAATTCATCCTAATGACTTTCTTTGAAGTAATGCCTGCCTGAATCACAGTACATGTGAACACAACATGAACTTGAGGCCATTTGATACCAAATAGTAATTTACATTTTCTGTGCATTTTTTCAGAGGTAAGAAAGTTTTTGGAATTTCAATGTCTGTCTGCAAAGCTAACCTTTGCAAGAAAAGTAGAAGAATAATTTCTGCAGGTGGGTTTGGAATAAATTTATGCATCTAAAATAGCTTAATTGATACCAATTAATATTTCCAGTTTTAAAGCTAAATGCTATGAATTTTGTAAGGAATAAGAAAAATACTATCAGTACACTAAATCCATTGCAAAGCCACATAAACACATTCTGACTCTACATCCCCGAATGCTGAAAAATTCACCAAACTAATTTGTAAGCTTTAAAATGCTGTGTGATACCATGATCTAGACTATTTTTTGAGGGGTGAAAAAAATGCACACATTTGACTACAGCACGCAGTGCATGTATTATTCCCATATTCTGTGCTATATGCACAACATCTGTGGCCCCTATAATATGTAGGCTGAGCTAGGAAAAAAAAGCCAAATACACACAACTCCTTCCCAAAAAACCAAGGAGCATTTAGGAAGTAACCAATAAGAAGAGTTATATTGGATTCTATGATTTTCCTTCTTCATTCTTTGCTATTTTCAGTCTTTGGAACAATTACACTTTAATGATATTTTTGCCCCAAAATATCCATGTTCTCTGCAGTATCTGTACCACCTGAACCTTTTCTTTCCTCCACAGCTTTCTCAGTTTTGTTGTCAGTGGTGGCTGCTGTGGGGAGGAGGACTGTGGTCGGTTTGTTTGGGTTTGCTGCACTGTGTTAACAACGGGGTTTTTCAACTCCTCTAGTATAATTTCTGAAAAATCACATTTTCCCAAGCAAATTGTGGATGAACCTTTTGTCCATATAAGAAGGCAGTTTGCACTAGGGGGAAAAAAAGGCCTATTTCTTTTAAACTGACTTAAGATCTTGGTAGTCCAGACATACAACTGACTCAGGTATAAAGCTTTTTAACGCTTCCTCTACAAAGACACACACTTAGGAGCAATTACCTGACATAACCTGGGCATCTACTTATGCCCCAAAGTACTTGAACCACGTTCTAGAGTTCCTCTCCTTCGATTATAAAGGGGATACAGACACAGACTCCGTTCAGACAAATCCTTCCTGTGCTAACTTTGACAAATAAGATTGATATTGGCAAACGCAGAACTTATGCTTGTAAAATACTCCTAGATGTGAAATCTTAAAAATCACTGATTTCTTTGAAGTAACACAAAACAATGTAGCAATAACCGTAAGAAAAAAACAGCTGACAAATCTAATGACCAAAAAATCATTAGTCTGTTTTTTGGTAAGGATGGAGCGTATAAAGATACCAGTTCATTGAATATTCATATAAAAGAAAAAATAAAAGAGGGGGATGGGGGGAATTGATTGCCTTCGAATAAGATCTGCTGAAGAACACAGAAGTGACAGAAACCTGTAGGGAGATGAATCCCACCTATACCAATGCTTTAAGTCAAACAGAATTCACCCACCTGCTTCAATGCATTTGGAAAGCATTAGTTAAGTACATTAAACAGAACACCTGTCAGAGGGACTGTGCTAATATAGACAAGATCTCAGGGAGCTAGAAAAGCAGTGATAATGCAGAGATGCTGTGAGAGAATGAGACACAGTATTTAGAAAGAGTGGGAAAAAGCAATGTAAAAAACTGCACGTGATACCAAATACACATCACCTTTACTGACAACACCTTAAAGCTTAAAAACAAAGGAAATGCAGACTACTCTTAGACTAACATGTTCCTCAAGAGAAAGAATAAAGGGGGAGGAGAAAACACTCAGTGCAGCTTTTATTTTCAAGGCAGTTTCAGTAGCACCTTAATAACACTGTTTCTTAAGGGAATCAGGAAATGCACAAGATCTATTTGTATGTTTGTTTATAACAATATATGAAAACATGTATCAAGACATAATACCTGTATTTTCTCAATATACCTTTCCCAGCCTCAAAATGCGAAGTAGAGAGCAGTTTATCCTTTCAGTAAGTAGTATTTTTTATAGAAGTGATTTTTACACATTTTACTGACAATTTTTGAGAGGCACTTTCTGTTTCAGAAGCTGGATACCAAGTGCATATTGTGTGCTAAATTTGTAGCAGCTTTAAGTGACATTAAAAAAAAAAAAGTATTCACTTAACTGCTGAACTTTACATTTTGAGGTCTTAACTGGGGTTATGCCATGTCCCTTATGCACACTAGAGCTAAATTATACAGCGTGGGCCCTGAGAAGCCCAGCTAAATCCCCAATCTGCCCCTCACTCCTAGTTTGATCTTGTCTTCTCTGCGTTATATATCTTACTATTCTCACCCTATGGGCCAAAAGAGACTCATTATCCACCTGAAAAGCAAAAAACACAGCACACATCTAAATCTCAAACTGATATTTGCATGTCCTTGTTATTTCAACAGGAGCTATGCAAATTGATGTCAAGGATATAGTTATAGTTTGAGAATTTCCAGGAGCTCCCAGCAGATCTGACATTACATCTCCCTTATTCCATGGAAGTGAATCAGGTTGGCAAAACGAGAGCCGCTTTAAGCTTCTGACCATTTGCGAACTTTTCTTCTAATTTACATCTGCTGCAAAAAGCGTACTGTACACTCACAACCAAAGCAGTAATCCTCACTCTATGTCTTGTCATCATAAATGACCTCACCGTCCAATTTTCAGTCCAATTACTGTCCGCCTACTGGCTACCAAAACCGTCCTGCTGCTGAGGAGTTGTAGGAATATACCTCAAAACCTTGCAGTGGTTTTCACTGATTTTTTTTTTTTATTTTTATTGGTGGTAAGTGGATAGATCTCAGCTGAAATAAATTGTTTCCCATTCCTCAAAGCCAACACATTTCATCCAAGAACCAGATGCTAAAATCTTAACATTTATTTTCACATGTGTCTTCCACCTGTCCATGTACTACTTGACAAACAATTCTTAACTCCTTAGCTGAAAAATAGAATACTCCTAACTACTTATATACTTGCTTTCCCTATAACAAATGCCTTGACTGACATCCTCAAGAAATAAATCTGGGTTAAGCCCCAATTAGTAAAGAAGTCTTTACGTTTCTGCTGTGGATCTGAAGAAGGGCCATACCATCATCCGCTTCACACAGATGTTGTTGAATTGTGACACCTTAAAAAAAAAAAGTATTGAGCACTTCAAAACTCACAGATAAAAGGTATGAAATAGAAAAGCTATGTTTGTCACCATGCAAATTTGGGAAGGGAATTTATAAAGTTAAACAATCTAAAAGTTGTAACTCATGAAACACATGCCAGGACTCACACAAGCCAGATTACAGGAACATACAAGGGGAGAGGAATGACAACGCAAGGCCAAAGTAAGGGATCATACCATTTCAAGGGGTTTTCACTTGCTACAAGGCTCTGCTATAGGATCCTACGCACCAAATGCATCAGGCAAAGCACTACAGTGCCATAAGATGTTCCAGCACTATTTTCCTGTACAAGGGATACATAAGCAATGGCAGAGAAGCCTTACTGACGGAATCAGTTTCCAATGAAATCATGAGACCTGACAGGCCTGATAAAAGCAGAGTCCTAGTGCTCATGCCAGAAGAGACCAGGGAGAAACGAAGGCATTTCCTCACTTTGAACTTCTTGTAAGTTTTCCAGGAGGCATGTGAATGCTACAGAGTTATTATAATGCCTTTTCAGGGCAAATATTCTTTGCATAGTAACATGAAAGAATCAAAAGCATGCAGATTCTTTATGCTGGAGGAAGAGCTCAGGTACAATTAACATGTACATAGAATATCAGGCATATGTTTTACAGAGAATTATATTGACTATATTGAGTAGCAAAGTGCAAGCAATTCTTAATGGATAACAGGGAGATAGATTGTGGCCTCTGTACCTTAATTCTGACCTTCAAAATGACATGGAACACATTTTAAAGGATGTTATAGCTACGATCCAGCTACTGAGTCTGAGTTCATGTCTTATGTAAGCTGATTTTTTATACACAACTAACAACTCTAGCATCATATAATATTGTCAATAAATTGAATGCAAAGTTATTATTCCAATTTCTTATTAAAAAGAGAATTGTCAACTTCCTCATCTTAAAAGCATGCCCGAGTTGCTTCCTCTGTTCAAAGACGGTATAGACTTAAAACTTCCTTTGCCTCAGTTCTGAATCCACCCCATCCCTGCTGAGCTCTTCCACATCTACGAGCACAAGCATCAGCCTCCATTTTGCCAATGCTCCAAACCACCCAGCAGCATTTCCAATTAATTCTCTCCTCCTGCTTCGTTTGCACCCTGGTTTCTCAGCACTCATCTCACTGCCCCTGCCCCAGTATGGGATTTTCTGAATGGTGGCTGGGATGAGAAAGCACTGGAAAGAAGGTGTGCCGGGGTGAAGAGAGCATGACTGCAGTACAGGTAGCAATTCCTGCTCTAGCACATTCTCTGTCTTCACGTTTCTTTGTTTCCCCCTCCAAGGAAGGAAGGGGGGGAAGTTACCGATTTAGACAACTGTAGACTGATGCTCATTTGTTAGGTTGTAAATACACTTAACAGTATTTTCATATTTGTCAGTAGAACCCTGTAAAACATTTGCTGGTCTGGTGTTATTGTTTCTCATGCTAATATAAAAGTTTGGGCTGGAAATTAAAGTACGGCACTTGGAAGTTAGGAAACCTGGCAAATGCTCAAACTGGCAGGTGTTAAAGAACATAAATAAATTATCAAAACAATTCCCAACAGTCCAGCTTGCAAAAGTGTTAAAAACAACAGAAATGCATTGTCATTAAATACTATTTAAGGCCAGCTAAGCAACTGAGCTAGGTGGATGACGCTAAACATTTTATTTTTGTCAGCTTTCAAAATGCAACTTTTCGTACACATTGTTTATAGCAATCTGCAGGGACCACAGATTCACAGGAATGAACGAGACAGTGAGAAGGATTATCCATTCTTAATAGAACACTACCTTGTTCTTAAAACCTCTGGGAGACAGATTTCACAGCCTTCCCAAGACATCTCAGCAAGTACCTAGCTACCCTAATGCCTAAACAAAATCTCTCTCTCAACAATTAGCACATTATTTCTTGACCTGCTGACAGAATGGCCCACAAAGTTGTTCCCTGCTCCTTACCATCAGCCTTGTAACGTACCTGAAAATGTGCAAGGTCTTTCCACCATTTTCCCTTCTTTAGAAAAAGCCCAGTTCGGCCAATGTTTTTTCAGAGGACACACTCTCCACTCTGGATTTCAGCTAATTCTGGTTTTTTCCCCATGGTCTTGGGTCCAAAACTTAATACTGATTTGTGAATCTCAGTGGTAGACGATACTATTGGTGAGGCCTTACCAGTGCTGAGAGATGCTGAAGGAATTACTTTATGACTATTTCATGACACTCATGCTTACACATACCCACAGATATTTTTTCTTTCCCTTCACAAAATGATACTTGGTTGATTTACACCCTATGAACAACCCCCTGCAGTACTTAGCTCCTTTCCTACAGAACTTCTGCCCAGCAAGTGGTTCTCCCATTTTGAAGGCGTGAGTTAATTATTGCTACTTCAGAATTGCACCTGTACTTTTTCTTACTGAATTGCAGCTTATTTACTACAGGTTTTTGCTCACAAGTCCAATGTATGAAGACTGTAATGCTAATCCCTTTCAGCAAAGTGTATGCAGCGCCTCCCAGCCTCATACTGCTAGCAAAAGTTAATAAAAATACTCCAAACATTCAAAACCTCAATGAAAATATTGACCAGGAGTGGAACCAAGATCTTCACAAAACCTCAGTCTTTGGTTGTTTAGCTGGTAGATCAAGCAGCCCTCCTCTGCACCTACAGCAGTCTATAATTCTGTTCTTGTTATATTTGTGGTGTAACACAACATGTAAAGGAAGTGAAAGGCAACGCATACTCCCAAATTTATGACTCGATTTGCTAAGAAACAAAACAAAATATTCAGTCACTCATGAGTTACATAAAATGCTCTTCTCACTAATGTGCCTGAAAATCCTAACACTGGGGATATTTCTGTTTTTAGTACAGAAGACTCAAATTGATTGAAACCTTACACCAAGCCAAATTTATGAGAAGTTTGGTTTGTCTCCAAGGCTGTATTTTCAAAACACTTCATGCTCTTAATAAAGGTGCAAGTGATAATGGCACACAACTCAGAACCAGTAAATAGACAAGGGTTGGAATTACACATCCTTACATGTAATAGAAACAGGTAGCTTCTGTTTTCACTGTTTGGTGACATTAATGCAGTAATACTGAGTAACTGCTGACAATTAGCCAGAAGATGGAGCAGAGGTCTTGTAAGAAAATTACTCCCTGGTGGCAAAATATTGAAAATTCAATTACACTCTGTTTATTACAGGCCTACATTAGGAACTGCATTCATAATAAAGACCTTGATAATATACAAATTAATCGCAGCACAGGGGAGTGCTTTAGTAACTTTTTTACTCCTTGATGTATTCTTTGATATTAAGTTTTTAATATATCCATAGACATACTGAAATGCTTTCTATAGAGCTTTTCAACTAAAATTCCTTAAATATAATAGCATGATACGTGAATATTGCTCTGAAAAACAACATGATAATTTCTATTACAGTTTGTTAAAATAAAACAAGGTGTAGATACCAATTTTTAAATACTCTTTAGGTATTCTCCATATCTTAAGATTCATATTTGTGCTTCTATGAAGCATGCTATCATGCAAACATTGTTAAAGTCACATAGGCTACAGCCTTGCATAGTTTTCTGCACATACTCACATTTACATATGTGAATACTTTCTTTCAATTGAAGAAAAGCCAGGGACTTGGAGACATGCATATCTAATTTCTGCAGATATTGCAGATCAGTTTGAAATAAGATTGAATAATCTAGTTCTTAATATTCAGGTTATAGCAATTGCACAAAATGCTCCCAAGAAGAGTAGCTAGCTATAAATTCCTGCTATGACAATGTGTATTGGATACTGCTGAATAATTTAGTTTCTGAATGAATTTAGTCAGCAGTTTGTTTAGCCTTTTAATAGTCTACTGCCTACTTTAATGACTTCTAGTTGCAAGTTCTTCAGCACAAAGGCTTTAAATTGATGTATTTCAGATCTAGCTATATGCTTACTGAGTTTAATTGTATTTTGCCAGTGAAAGAAGTCAGACCTGTGATACTTCACTGATTCTGAAGTGGAATAAAAAGGTCCATTGTCTTCATGTTTAACTTAATCTTATATGTTACTTGAAAAATGCAAAACTCTAGAAAAAAGTACTGAACACATGCACAGTATTCTACAGGTTAGCTGTCTCTAATTTTGCTTGAGAGAGATTCCTAAGGAAATCTGGTACTGGAATTTCATTACTAAATGCTCCAAACAAAGGCTTGAAAGTTGGTCCTGCCTGACTAGGCTCTGTGTTACTGAAACTCTCTTTGGATCCAAATAGTCTAATCTTGTTTGTAAAATCTTTCCACTTTAAGGAAGAAATCTTCATGCTTTCTGCTTTGTAAAGGGGTTCCCTGAATCTGCAAGGTACAGTAACTCTTAGTGGTGCTCAAGCCGCTGACATTGCAGACCAGCTGCAATGACTGGATCAGATGGGACCTTGGTTCTGCAAGAATATGCCCTGTGTAGGACCAAAGATTGCATGGGAGGTAACTGATGATAGCTCTGGTATTTGAAATTGGCTGGAACAATAACCCTGCAGCCTTGTCCCAGCTAAGCTTGGACACTCCTCTGGCAATCAGAAAAAAAACCGCACAGAAATGAGTTTAGGATGATTAAAAAATAAAGGTATCTGGCAATAAACCCACTTCACAATGAAGCAGAAATTATGAATTTGGTATTCTCTTCTGTGGTAAATGAATCTTTCACAGGTAGGTCCCTCCCTCACACTGTCCACACAAACCCCTTTAAGCAGCCACTCCTAAGTCATCATCTGACTACTTTGAAAATGCCAGATCACTGCACAACCCATGGAAATGGAGAGTTTATATGATAAGATCTCCTTGTGAGACAGACGGCTTCCTGGCAGAGATGAGATGAATGAAAGCCAGAAGGATGTGACATTCAAGTGTGTTGTTTCTCAGGACTTGCTCTCTGAAGTCAGGCACAAAAATGAGATGCAGAACAATGCTGTGTGGGACAATGTGACAAATTTCAACTCCACGAAGAAAGGCTAGGTAATTTGAGTTCATCCAAACATCACATCCCTTGTATCTGCAAGTTACTCAGTGTGCCTGGTGCATTTGATGGAAATAGTCACAACAAGGAAAAGAAAAAAGAATCTCCACGTGTTCATGGCATCCAGCCATCAAGCCAGATCTTGCTCCATAAAATCAGTCTGATCCGTAGAATCAGTCTCTTCAGGTGGTACCTGGAAAGGCAGTACACAAACTCCAGCCAAACCTGTAGATGTTACGAGTGAAGTCTTGAAAGCAGCATTACATATGCACGTATGATTTAAGATCTCCAGCTATCCACATACTGCCTTCACAGGACTAGACTTTTATTTTTTTTTTTTAATATCACCTGATAGGTGATGGCTCCAACCAACTCTATAATCTAGAATAGTGCGAGCTTATATATTACAGCTTTCCTATCCTAGTTGATGCTGCCGGCTTTACATGACTTCTGACGATGTGAGTCAATCTGCATATGGTTTGGTCCCTCCTCATGTGCGCTTCCACAGTTGATAGATATATTGCAATACTTGGCTGTCTGGAAAATCCTTTTATTGATATGTTACAGGCCATGCAGTGAAATCACAAATGGAATACTTCTTGCAGGCTCAGAAGGTGGCCAAATGACTTGCAAGCTAAAAAGCTGTGCACCGGAAGAGTTTGAATAATGGGAGCACCGAAATGAGAAGGGCTAACAAGAAACCTATGGATTTCTTGAATCTCCTCAAATGTAGACACCTGACAGGCTAAAGCCATCCTACATTTCAGAATTAGGAAATACCATGAACACAAGCATTTTATCTTGAATTCCTCTGTGTCATCATCTATGGCTCCTAAACAAAGAAAACAAGGCCACTTCTGGTTACAGTAGACTCTGAGGAGGGACCGGGAAGGTACTGCATAGAAAATACAGCACAGCAGACATCATGTTTAGCATGGTGTCAGAGCACTCAGAGAGCAGAGCAGAAAAAAACAATGATCTGACCAGATAGGGCTGCTACCTGAGCTGTCAACCCTGGCTTTGCTCTCCACAGTATCACCTACCAAATTTAGGGCAGCGATTTCTTTATAGTCACACAGAAAAACTAATCTGGGAGGGAGAGCAAACATGAATGAGCAGCAGTGATATGCACGTGACCAGTACATGTAATGGCAGGTGCTCCAGTGCCAGCTGCTGCTTCAGCTATCCCAGTCCTACATGGCTGGTAAGATGCAAGCCATGTTGGTCCTTCTGTCACCTCTGGAATTTGGAGGCATCTTCTTTTCCCTCAAACACTGCAGGAAAGGAGTAAAGCTCCATCCAATGCCTCTGCATAGTTGAGCATGCTCCTTCCTGATACCCACCTATGATGCCAAAAGTGCAAGCATCTGCCTCTGTTTCCAAGAATCAGTGGTTGCCTATACTGTGGCATGTTCATTTTGTGCAAGAATGGAGTCTGGCTTGTCTACCTGATGACAAACTGTTCCCATGGTTTTAGTGGGATGGGAGAAGAGTGGAGGAAAGGCCATTGCTTCATTTAGATCTGATGAGATCAGTACAGATAGTTCCAGAAAGTTGATTTTGCCTCCTCTCTCTCATGCTTTGTGCATCCTACAGGAAAACATCAAGCACACTGAGCATGGCAGTATGCATAGCTCTCCAAAACAGGAGACAGAGACACTCGTGCCCATTTTCTTAAAAAAGAAAATTACTCTGTTACTGAATAGATAGAATTTGAAGCCTCAGGTTGAAGAGCCCTGAACAGGAGATAAGGGAAAACACAAAAATGGTGTGAAAAATGTCAGTATGTGATCTAAGAGTACTGATATAATAAAAAAATCAAAAGAATCAATTCAGGAAGTTCATAAGCAATTTAGCCAAAGCCTGGACAAGAACACTAGCTCAGCTGTACTCTGCTATAATGGGAGGTGGCATGTAACCAAAGAAAAACGGAGTAACATCATCTCTGCTTTTTTACTCTTGTACAAGTAGATAAGGAACACATTTCCAGTAATAGCAATTTGACATACACTTTAAGAACATACGAAACTACTTGCATTTATTCAGAATATGCAAAAACAGGCACCTTAAAGCTTCTTGTAATTTGTGCAGTAGTTTTACTGCAATCTCATCTGAAATTACCAGAGATTGTCTAGGTTTTCACATCCACCTTATTTTTTTTTAATTGGATAAAATTCAGTGAGATTACTTGCAGGATTCAGAAGCACTTCAGAATTTATAAAAGTTATGCCTTTTTTTAAAGTTACTGCAAATTTATTTATACATATATATATATACATACATTTATACATACACACATACATATATAAAAAAAGATACCCAACCTTTTCAAATTATTTCGTTCCAGAAGGTAAAAAAAGCAAGTTTGACAGAAAATAAGCATTATGATGCCCATTTATAAGTAGGAAAACAAAATCAGAAAGATGAAGTAATGTGCAAATGCAGAGACAGCAAATTAGTGACCAAATCAGGATTTCATTGCAGAATCTCTGACTTCAAAGCAAATACTTTGAAGGCTTCCCACATGTAAAGTTCAGAAGAAACTGATAAGCAGAACAAAAGTCACTGGGATTGGAGTTTAGCCGAGCTAACAGTTGCACTTCAGTAATTACAAGTGATCAGGACACTGAGTCTAACCTGAACTCACAACAGAATACTCAGCACTGATTCAGTACTAAATTTAATGGATATAATGAACCATTATCATCACATCCAGAAGTATGGTACATTTTCTTTGATTATTTCCACAGACCATCCAAAACTCAAGTCCACTTAGCTTGTGAAGTCTGATGAGAGCGCAGCCTGAGGTAATACAGACACAAAAACAACTCATAAAAGATTAGGTCAGGCTTGATTTAACAAGGAAAAATAAAGTAGGACCACAACATAAGAAAAGGTTGTGGGGTTTTTGGGATTGGGTTTTTTTGTTGTTTGGTTTTGTTTGGTTGGGGTTTTTTAGAATTTTTTTTTAATTGTTTTTGTCTTAAGGCAAAACAGGATAATCACATATTTTGCATAAAAATATATTACACTGTTTGGCTTTTTTATAGGTTCTGGGGAGGAGAACCATTGCTCTATAAAAGTAGAACCACAGAGTGTGATAAAAAACATTCAGAAAGCATTTATTTTTTAGATATAACTATGAAAGATTTTTTCCTAATATTTTCGTGTACGGTATTCAAACTCTACTTTAAAATGTTTTAAATCACAAGGAAAACTGGATTTTGAGATAATCAATAGTACCATGTCACCTAAATGGTTACTTCAAATTCATATTATGAATTCTGGGGTAACCAGAATCAGCAGGGAACCATGTAATACAGTCCCCCAAGAGACATTGTCTCTTGTATTTGCCAAGCATAGATATCTTTCTCATTGAAAACAAAACAGAAACCTTTGCGTTCAATTAACTCCCCAGTCTCAACAAAAGTGCATTGCAATATATTCTTTTTTAAAGGAATAATTTATCAGGATTCTCTTTAATGCTTTTTTCATAACATTGAAATACCTCGGAAAAGAGGATGAAAAATTCAATTGTGTAGAGCTGATCAGAGGAACAAAAATCCACTCTGAACAAAAGGTAAGCCGATTAACTTTTTTATAAAAATCAATATATTTGATACTGCAAAGAACAAAGAACTTGTAAGAAAAGAAGAAAGAAATGAATTTGTGATTTTTTTTAAAGCAAATTGCTAACTAAAAGTACGTGGACCCTGTTACCATATTTTCAGTATTGTTATAGTTGTTTAAATGTGTTCCCTAAGTCCCAGAAGTGCAAAGATGACTCTCTGGATAAGGAGAATGTTATTAATGTATGCAAAGTGGACACTTCAGCATTTTCTGAGTAAGTTCACTTAATAGTTTTATATGATATGTTACATTTTAAATAAAAGGTAAGTACTCGCGAGGTGGGTGTTGGTCTCTTCTCCCAAGTAACAAATGATAGGACAAGAGGAAATGGCCTCAAGTTGCACCGGGGGAGGGTTAGATTGGATATTAGGAGCAATTTATTCACTGAAAGAGTTGTCAAGCATTGGAACAGGCTGCCCAGGGAAGTGGTTGAGTCACCAACCCTGGAGGTATTTAAAATACATGGAGACGTGGTGCTTAGGGACATGGTTTAGTGGTAGACTTGGCAGTGCTAGGTTAATGGTTGGACTTGATGATCTTAAAGGTCTTTTCCAACCTAAATGATTCTATGATTCTAACTCTAACTTATCTTTTAAAAAATGGGGCTGGGCATTTGTAAAAACTAAAACTGAATTTCAAAATGTATGTATATGTCACAGAGCCATCTAAGCCACACTTGACAAATAATGCCTAGTATCATGGGATCTCCAACATTATTCTAGTTTAGGTAATGTTGAAAAATAGATATCTTCCAAGTTATTAAACTTTATGAGATCCTAATTGCAGTCAGCAGACAAAAGAAATATTTTTATCTAGCTGTTTATGAACCCAATTAAAAAGCTGTTACATGGCTACACCTAGATTGTACTGAAATCCACTTTTTAACGACAACAGGTTCTTCTCTGCTTGAGACTTGGTCTTGCTGGAAATAAGAATTGTAACTGCTAGAATAGCAAGAAGAGTGGTTTTCGCCATGGACACGAAAAAGTATTTCAGCCTTTTTCAGCCAGTAGTTACAGGGCTCAGCTGGCAGGTACAGCCATCTTCTGGCAACCTAAAAAACAACAGAGGAGCCACACAACTGCATAAAACTGCCTTGGCGGGATCAAGATGGCAGAAGGAAATGGCATTGCAGTCAGCCTTGAGGGTATAAACCTCTGCAGCACTAGGAGTGGATAAGTATCTTCACTGCCCTGTGAATAAGAAATTTATGACTTGGACAGAGAATTAGGTGAACTTAAGGAAAATATTGAGAAAGAGTAATAAAAAACTGAATTCCTGAGTTTAACCTCTGGCTGACAGGTCACCAACTAGCAACGCTTAGGTGAAGCAGTCACAAGTCATTCCTTCCACGCTGAGAAGGCAGTCACTTTGACTTTGCTCCCTGTATGAAGTCGAACACTGCTGCATTTTTTTATGTCATGGGGATTGTCAAATAGGAATAAAACCAGGCATATGAACTCTCTCCTTGCTTATTTCTACTCATAGCCTAATAGCCAGCAGATCTCAAAACATTCTAATAAATTGCATTTTGGAGTAAGACAGGAATACTGTTAGACATTGAAGATATTTTTGTCTCAAAAACAATACTCTTACAAACTGTCATCCAGAAAATTACTGGCACTGTATAAATTAAACCAAAATCTGCTGAGGAACTATCAGATCCTGAAACCTTTAAAATACATTTTCATGTGTATGAGGAACTGATTTTAAATTTGAACAACCAGCATAGTTATTTGGCATCTTAGAGCTTTTCTTTTGGAACTAAAAAGCTTGTGGCTATAGGTTCTCTCCACTCCACAGTATTCCCTGCTGTATTTTGACAGAGCAAACCTCAATTTTCAGTTAAATACAGAAAGGAAGTGAGAAGTGGGGGGGGGGAGGGGGAGGGGGACTCACAACCACAAAAATGTGAACCAATTTGTCCATCCGTCTATTTCTTCTCTGCATCATCTACACACCACAGGACAGATAAATTCAGCAAAAGCACTGGCAGAACAATTCTAGGGCCAGGATTTCTGGTAAGATCCCCCATCATTTTGCAGCTGCAGATGGAATCAATGAAAGACAGCTGAGGCAAAACACAGCTAATCTAACAAGCAAATGTGAGTCTGGGAACAACAGACTTCTACGCTCAACACACTTTGATATCAAGGCTTGCCTGTGAACTTAGTCAACATTCTCTATATTAATTTGATTTTTCTGGGAAAGTTTTTCAATAGCACTTATATGATTTAGGAGCACAAGTCCTATTACAACTCATGAGGATGTAGGCTCGAAATCTCCAGGGCGCTTTTCAAAAATCTCACTCTACCCATAAAATGGAAAAACAATTACTTTCTGCCTTCTACCTACACTGATACAAGGACTAAAAGGAATATCCAGTACTGTCCCTGCGTGAGCTCTCCACTTTTCCAAGGCCTGGGAGGCTAATATAACCTTATCATGTCTTCAGGTCAAAAGATTGAGTCTAATGGACGAATGGAAGGAATTAATTTCAGAGCTCAGGACCTTTAATTGAGAGCAGATGGTGCCTAGTCCCTATAAATTTAAAGTCTGGGACCTGTTAACAAAAGCATCTAATCTCATCTCAATTGCCATAAGCAGCCAGGACCCAGCAATATTGAGTTTACAAAACTATATAACAATCTCCTAGAACTCCACTGAAAGCAAACAAGCAGCAAAGACATTTAATGAAAAAGACGTCATATGTTCTCTGCAGCTAAAGTAGTTAAGGGAACAAGCACTAGAATTCCCCACTGAGTGCAGCTTTTAAGCAATTTTAAATAAACCTCCTTATAGAACACAGAGCAATCATGCAATGAAGAACTTAGCAGCTGGAACAATTCTGGGTAACTCCACATGGAAGGAGACCGAATACTATCCATTTAACCAAATAGTGATGTAGAGGCCATTCCTTTCAAAGTAATTTTGACCTAGATATCTTGGAAACTGAATATTTAAAAGAACTTCAAAGATTACAAACTGTCTTGATACATTCAATATCCATCTTCAACAGCAGGCAGAAAAGACAACTCTGAAACATTCTCCAAGAACTCTTTTGCCAAAAAGGATCTTAGACTTCTAATTTCTGCTATTTTCTACAAACTGCACAAGTGACCAATACAGTTTGGTTCAGTGAAACCCACTACACAAGAAATTCAAGTTTTGTACAGAGACAAAGCAACCCAAATTCTTTAGACTGTCTGCCACAGGTGCAGACTGAGACTCCATAGCATTAATCATCAGCAATTATACAAGACATTTAATTTGTAACTATAAAGCAGTTTATAGAAGCATTACATTTATAAAAACCCAGTGACTGGGAAAAGAAAAAAAAAAAATCCATCTCTTTCTCCAGCATACAGTAGGTCAGTGGCAGAGTGTGTAACACCAGAATAACTTTCCTTTGCCTATGCTCATGACTGCACATGGATTCACTATGGAAATGCTTTAAAGTTTCTAGGTCACTTGAAGAAGAAGAAACCCATCTTCAACCCTGTATGTTTAATCTGTAAGAAAACTATGTGCATAAGCTGTGAAAATAAAACTGTTAAGGTCTTGTAAGGATAGCCATATGCATGCATACATAGCCATATACACACATTTATGCATCTATTTCACCGCAAAGGACAAAAAGCAATCATAATGTAGTCAACCAGAGAAATCAGCCTGTTATCAGTCTTTACTCTGTCGTGGCTTGACAATCTGGAACAAGGGTTTCCCAGGTCAGTTGCTTCTTTTTCTGCTGTGAATACTGCACCAGAGGTGGAAGTGCTCACATTTTGTCTCTAACGTACCTAGTCAGCAGCCACAGTACCCGAGAGAGGGATGCATCAGTAGCAGCACAGACCTGGCACAGCAGCTGCACAGAACCTTCAAACTCCAAGAAAACTGTTATCTATTATGGACACTCTTATAGAAGATACAAGAGATATGCCTATTAACCATTTGCATATTCATAATTTAATCCATAATTAATTTACATTGCTGCCCCTCATCTTTCCTAACGTGATGCTGTGGGTTCACAAGTGTGAAATTAAAAAAAAAAAAAAGTAAAATATTGATAAGTATTTTGCAAATTCCATGTACTATATAGAAACCTGGACTAACCCACAATGATCGCAGCAGGCATCAAAGGCCCTTCCACTGAAAGGTTTCTAATGTGGAGTGAAAAAACCCCAATATTATTCTCCTTGGTTTCAGTGTGCCAAAACCACACTTCTCCATCTCTACACCATATAAGTGAAAGCAACAGATAACTAAACACAAAATCTATATAATTTAGGAAGAAAATGGTATACTGAATGAGAGGGGGTTGAATAAAAATCAAAACCACAGCTTCTTAACAAGCATTTATTTTCCTGAGATTTGAGACCTCATCTTCTTCCCACCTTAAATCAAGAAAAATAAGCTTAAATTTTGCCAACAGATCAGGCAGCCCATTATATAGACCAAAAAAAGTTCTGACCAGTTCAATCCATATATTGTTTTAATAATTGTGAAAGGAATTAATTTTCAAATTTGACTTGAAACTTAATTTCAAACTGAATTCTCATCTGAATCAAAGAAATAGAACTTTTTATCCAGAAAACATCAAAATAAGTCTTTACATGGGTTTAATAAGACTTAGTTTTAAAGAACTGTCTATTCCAAAAGCCTTTGCAGCTTTTTGTTAAAAACAAACAAAACAAAACACAACAACAACAATCTTGACAAGTTTTCTCCAGCTGTTATTTGATCAGCATACAAAGGCTGTCACCTATAAGTATTAGTGATACTCTGACAATAGCACAGCCTATATTTCCTTTAAAGACATATTTAATTATACAAGTAAATGCAATTAAAATCTTATTTCAAATCAAAATTAGATTAAGCCTAAAAAACACCTTTAACACAACTGAATATGAATAAGCCTACTTTTTATATAGAACTGGTATTATTTAGACTTTACCAATAATTTGCTGTTGTCTAATGAATATATAAATGTATGTTTGTATATGTGTATGTATATATGTATACACACCCCCCTATATCCACATAACTATAGAGGAAATGAAGGAAGTGGTGGCTAAGAAACTTGCTTCCAAATGACAACAAACCAAATAATCTCACAGATCTGACAGATTTTTTTTTTCGCTCCTTTTTATTCCAGTGATAATTATGTCAATAAAACTGATTCAGCAAATCTGTTGCTCTCTAATTCATTAATTAAAACAATTTACTGCTACCACTGTGATTTTTCAAGGACATCAAAACCACATTCCAAATCAAAACAGCAGAGATCATCAGTTTATAGATGTGCGAAGCATGCTTTGCTTTCATGGCAACCTCACAATTAAAACACAGCTTAAATTAAAAAGAGCTGTTCAAGATTTCCTTGCGCAAGCATGTCCAGAAGAACGCATTTTGTTTAGGGGGACTGAACAGCAATATTTTTATATCAAACTTAAAATGAGGAGGGGAAAAAAAAAATTCTATGAAAAGTTAACCATTTCCAATTAGAAGAAAAAACAAGATATAAATATTAATATTATAGTAAATTGCAGAACATTTTTATAGCCTTCATTTTCTCAACACACTTCCTGCTCATTAATTCTTGGGTTGAATAACACAATTGACTCTCAGAAAACAAAACCAGAAGGGAAATGAAGAATTTCTTTTGTCCATCCTCTCCCACAAATCAAGACTGACAGGAACTACACCAACATTTTAGAATTGTATTGGAAAACATGTTAGATGATGAAATATTCGCATGTTCCCCAGCAATCTCTTTCACCGAGCTATCCTTGGAACACCATTGTCTGAGCTACTTTTTCTATTTGCATTGTTTGCTTGTGGTCCTAATCGCCATACATGGCCTTTATAACAGCAGTGATATCTAGACAGAACATGCTAGGTGCAACAGTCTGAATTCTCCCAATCTCTTCTAGTGTCGTGTGTTTAAAACGTCTGATCATTCTTGTTAACCTTTCTCTAGGCCTTCAGTTGGCTGGCATTTTCCTCAAAATGTAGTCCCAAAACCAGTCACAGACACAGTATTTCTGTCTTAGCATTGCTGAGTGCAGTAGTCTGATTATTTCAGCCGGGCTGTATACAAAAGACACATTATAAGGTCGTGAAAGAAACCCTCACATACCACAGAAAACATCGTTGACAAATAACCCCTATAACCTTCAGCTGATGGCTACCCAGGAGGAATACAGAAACGTTTCCTGGACATGCAGGATGGGGGACAGGGAAGCCAAAGCTCAACCACAGTTGAGAAGTCCTACCACTGCAGAGGAAGAGCGAGCTGTTAGGCACCACTTACACAAGCTGGGCATACACAAGTCCAGGGGACTAGACAGGAGGCATCCACGGGTGCTAGCAGAGCTGACCAATGTCATTGAAAGGGCACTCTGTGATTCCTTGAAAGGTCATGGCAATGGAGGAAGGTTCCTGATGACTTTTTAGAAGATAAAGGTCATGTTATCTTCAAGAAGGGCAAGGAGTATGTGGGGAAGTAGAGGCAGTTAGCCTCACCCCAGTCTCTCAGGGAAGATTATGGAACAAATACTGCTGGAGTTATCCTTCATATGCCTGGACAGGGCTCCAGGAAAAGGTGACTGAGAACAGCTAACATGTATTTACCAAAGGCAACTCACACCCAAACAACTTGATTGCTTCCTATGAACAGATAATTATCTCAGCAGACAAAGGGAGAACAGCGGATGTTGTTTTCCTTGACTTCAGCAAGGCTTTCAACATGGTCTCCCATAGTATCCTGGTAGCCAAGCTGGAGAGAGATGGACTGCATGGGTGAGCTACAAAGTGCAGTTTGTGGAAAACTGGTTGTATGAAGAAGCTGAAAGAATAGTGTTTTGTAGTGCGAAGACCAACTGTTGGCCAATATTAATCGCATTCCTCAGGGGCTAATATTGGGCCTGATGCTGTTTTATGTCCGTACTGCATTTAACATATTGAGAATGAATAGGATGGAATGTGCCCTCAGCAAGTTTGTGGATGACACCAAGCTGGAGAGAGTGATCAACACACTGCAGGGCAGGATTGCCTTTCAGAGGGATCTCAACAGGCTGTAAGAATTGGCTGAAAAAACCTCATGAATTCCAAAGGCAGAATAACCTCATCTAACAGTACTAGGTGGGAGCCCACCACTGGAAAGCAGCTTTGTAGTAAAGGACCTGGGGAGTCAATATGGACAACAAGTTCAGCAGTGTGCCCTTTCAACAATAAGGCCTAACCACACACTGGGCTGCATTTAGAAGAACGGAGCCAGCATACCCTGGGAAGTGATTAGTCCCTTTCATTCAGCATTTGAAGACCACATCTAGAGTACAACATTCAATTGGGGCTTGTTAGTACTCATACAACATTGACAAACTGGAATTAATTCGGCGTGTCCAGAGAAGGGCAATGAAGCTGGTGAAGGGTCTAGAGCACAAGTCTTATGAGGAGCGGCTGAGGGAACTGGGGTTGTTTAGCCTGGAGAAAAGGAGGCTGAGGGGAGACCTTATCACTCTCTACAACTACCTGAGAGGTTGTAGAGAGGTGGGGGTCGGTCTCTTCTCCCAGGTAACAAGTGATAGGACAAGAGGAAATGGCCTTAAGTTGCGCCAGGGGAGGTTTAGGCTGGATATTAGGAAATTTTACTTCACTGAAAGGGTTATCAAGCACTGGAACAGGCTGCCCAGGGAAGTGGTTGAGTCACCATCCCTGCAGGTATTTAAAAGACGTTTGGATGAGGTGCTGAGGGACATGGTGTAGTGGTGGACGTGGTAGTGTTGGGTTTACGGTTGGACTCGATGATCTTAAAGGTCTTTTCCAACCTTTACGATTCTGTGAATTCAGTGGAGACTGACCACGATGATTGGAGTGCTGAAGCATACAACTCAAGGAGAAACTGAGTGAGTCTGCAAAAGGCAAAAGCAAAAGGTCAAAATCTAACTTTGGTCTTCCAAGGCAGTGGTCATAATTGCAGCAAGGGAAATTCTGATTAGATATAAAGGGGAAAAAAAAAAATGACAATGAAGTTGGTTAAGCACTGCAGCAGTTGCCCAGAGATGATGTGGAATCTCCCTTCTTGTAAATTTTCAAAACTCAACTGAACAAGGCCTTGAGCAACCTCATCTAAATTAATGTTAGTCCAGCTCTAAGCAGATGGTTGAACCACATGACCTCAAAAGGTCCCTTCTAAGCTGAATTATTCTATGATTTTCTAAAGGACTGTGATTCAGCCACTTGTCTTTCTCACCTTCGGGAAATTTGATTATTCTCACTTATATGTAGGTTTTTGCACTTGTATTTACTGAACTGCATTTCTTCATGTGGAATTATTTCTCCAACTTTTATCCTGTCCTACAAAGCCTATGTGATTCTTTCCAGGTTACAACATTCTATTTGCATTATCCAAGTCATTAAGAAAATCTTGACACACTATGTGGAATACTATGTAATTCAACTTGCTAGTTCATGAAATACTGATAATAATTCTTTATGGATTTTTCCAATAAGTTGTACATTTATCTTGCAATAATGAACCTAAATCCTGTGTCTCTATTTATGAGTATGTCAGGAATGAGGCAGTGTCAGAAGCCTTACTAATCCTTTTTCCTTATCAATGAGTGGCTTGCACTATCACAGAAGGAAATCAAGATAGCTTGACAAGACTCATTTAGTACAAACACATGCTTATTGTTATAAAGCATATACTTTTTACATTTCTTTTTCTTAGGATGTTTCCTATCTAACTGATTAGGCAGGTTCCTCCTCCTTCTCTTTGCTCCTTCTGAAGTTGTCCTGTTTGTTTGTTTTTGCCTTCCAGAACCATATCCATCCTCAATGATTTCTCTGACATGAGTCATAAAAAGCCCAGAGGCTGTAGACACTCCGTACATGCAAGACAAATTTTATTTACCTAAGTAACCTCTAATCCTTTATTTAATAGTATAAATGTTAGCTCTGTGATCAGTTACTCAGGTAGCAAATGCTGAAACAAAAACAACCAGAAGAACACACATCAGCAATGTATTACCAGTCTTCCTTCACTGTTAAGTAATAAATCAACTCCCTCTTTTCCCTTTTCTTAGTATTCATGTTTCTGTTCAACTCTTCACTTTTTTGCTGATTATGTCTCAATTTTATTTGTATGCCTGGACCTCCCCAGATTGCATCTTTGTAAGCTCCTCCTCAGAAATTTGACCTTCATTCAATTTTCTGCAAGGATCTTTCTTGAAATTCAGATCTCTGGAGAAATCCTAAGCTATGACATTTGGTCTTTATACACCTCTTTCACCATTCCTTAACATTAGAAGGATTTATAAGCTTAACAGCCAAGGGTGAATTCTCTGAAATTTTCTTCTTAGATTTGTTTTTCCTTGCAGACCCCAATTCTAATTTTATTGCCATCAGCTGCTGTTAAGCCTACAGTTCCTGTGCATCCGAAGATTTGGTTAAGTGTTTCCAAAGAGCCTCATCTTCTGGCCTGATGTTCTGTACTAGACTCCCACCATGAAAGCATCATTAAGATGGCCCTTTGGAATCTCATGCCTTTCCTCAACATCAGGTTCAGTGACACTCAAACCTCTGAAATCCAGGAGATCCCAAAAAAGTTACTGGAAAAAGGTCAGCCCAGCTGTTCCCTCTTTGGCTACCACTAGCCAAAGGAATTATCAACATGATTTTCAATTGCATCAACAGTGAACCCTAGGAAGATTTACTGAAATATATCCACAGCACTACAATCATAATATAACAGAACCTGAAAATTGGCATAACTACAGAAAACTTGTTATAATCTTGCAGAAAACCAGGGACAACTACTTTTGTGTATGGATTTCTGTTCCATGTGTCTGCACCCAAAGAAAAATTTCTATGCCTGTTTAGATATTAAATATTATTTCAGAGCTGACTTCTGTCAACAATAAACCAGACTGATTTCCTGGTCATGAAATTTCTCAGCAGCAAAGCAGGATTTAAGAGATATTGGCATGCTTAATGAGCGGTAGATAATTGCTAGATGGAATACTGTGGGAAAGAGTGAAGAAGCCGTAAATGGTGGTATGGCAGTAAGATGAATATTAATTCATCAGTTATGTGGCTGGTTTTGATCAGTAGGCTCAGCATTTGGCTAGCAGGTACCAAGCAGCTCCTATTCAGTAGAGTTCACCTAAGTCAAGTTTCGTCTTAGCATAAAGAAGGATGTTAAACAGATGAAAACGTGTAACGCTACTTCCTGAATGATGTTCATTATTTAAGAATGCAGAGTTCAAGTATATGTTATAGATGTACTAGGTTAGCGAGAACAGATTTAAAATGTCTTGACAAGTGTCTTACCAATGTATTTCTTGGTTTTCAGAGATCTGAATGCCAGTAAATTCACCATTCTGGAAGGACAAGAGAGTATTAGGTTCACAAGAATGCTATCTTCAGAAACTGGCTAAGTTGGAGAGGAAGCAAGCAGGTGCCCACGCAGCTGATAAACTGATATTTTCTCTTTACAGAAATCCTCAGCAATGAACATTCTGCCAGGAATATCTGCTTTTCTGTATCTGTGAAAAATGGGTCCAAGTTTCAAATCATTTATCTAACCAATTCAGAACAACTGCCTAAGGCCAAGATCTCGTACTCCTCTCTCCCTTTCGTCTTTTTATTTTGCTACATCCTGATCTCCTCTGGTCTTCTAGCAAACCCGCATCAGGACAAAACTTTCACTAAATAAGAAGATAAACCCCCACATTCTAGTGCCTTCAGAACTATTTTCTGTATGTCCAGATAGTCTTTGTGGCTGTGGGCAGAGTCAACTATGTGGCACGCATCTATCTGGAGTGCCCAACTCTTTTTCAGAAGCACTGTCAATACTGCTTCCAAAGGGATAGAAGGTGACATAGACTTGCTTAAGTCTTAAATAACTGACTTTCCAGTCACAATCATTGCCACAGCCTGAGTTTCAGTACAGCACAAAAAGTGCATACAAAACTGGTCATATAACTTTACAATAAATAAATAACTCCATAAGGAGCTGGACTTTAGGAATAACTTGCTCAATTAACTTTCATGTTTTGCTTATTAGCTTTCTGATATCTCATGAAGTCAGGGACTGCAGCTTAATAGATTTTAAAATAATTTACATAAGTAAGTGGATTCTAAGATACCTTAAAAATATATTGAGCCTTTAAGCAAAAGGGCCATTTGAAGCCTAACTATAACTTCTAGCTCATAGTCTGCTGGAATATTTATAAAGTTTAAAAGACAAGCTTTAGTAATCTTAGAACAGCTTAACAACAGAAAGTTACTGGCAAGCATGTAAAAGATGGGCTGCTTGTATTTCAAAGCCACAGCTCCTAGAACAATTACTAACATAAATTACTTGATGCAGCATTTATGAAATAACTTGCAATAGGAATGGAGAAGAAAGCCTGAAGAAACACATGCATGCTCAGTGTGTTCCAATTGACACATCATACTGTATGTGACACTGGTAGGTTGCCCAGATTAACAGATGCAGGTCCTTCTTCAGGGAGGCTGACATGACAAATCTCTATGCCAAGAGTCATATATGGAACTTGAATGAGCTCAAAGAAAAATATTTCTCTTCAGAATGATTTACTGAGCAGTAACATAAAACTTTGATACATCTATAAATCCTATGTTTGGAAAACAGTTCTGATGTTTTCTAAAAAAAATTTAAAAAATAAAAAAATAAAAAAATCTGCTGGCATTCATGATATGTTATTGAGACCTCAACAAATAAAAGTTAGTAACTTCATCCACTTATTCATTGCAGTTATGCAACAGAACCTTGAGTTTTGCCTTCCTGAGGGATATGGAATCCACAACTATTTCAGAAGAGCAAACACAATGATTACAAGGAAGGAAAGGAAAACGTGTTTTGATGCCAAGCTTCTCTTCTTGCCTAACTGGCGAGAAAGAAAACCCCAAGTACATTCAACAAATAGTTAATCCTGAGTTCATAAACCTCAGTCACAGTTCTCAGCATCGTGAATAGTCCCATTAACTCCAATAAGGTCTGTTTATGTAATGGAATATTTCAACAGTGAATAGTGTTACTGGGTGAACAGTGGGATCGCTCAAGAACTGAGGCCTTTAGGTGAGGAAAGTATGATCTGGTGGTGTGTTTTGCTCATCATAACCTGTTGCTCCTTATCTACCTTAGAGGTAAACATGCTGCATAGAAATGCATATACCTGTAAAACAGTTCCATCAAAATTCAGTCAGGAAGCTTTCACACACAGCAAAGGGGGACCCAGTACAGAGGACTCGTAACTCTAACTTTGGTTTCAAAGCCTTATCAGATTTGTCAGACTTTAACAGTATACTGGCACAGCTATTAACTTCAGGCCATAAATTAACAAAACTCACACCTGCAGTTTGGTTCTTTGATTAGAGCACCTGTGCCTACCAGGACGATATGGCTTCCCTGGCTTTAAATTATATTTTCTATTCTACTGTGAGCATTTAACATACTGAGTTCGAACTACATGTATAAAATAATTTCTCAGCCAAATCTTCCACATCCAGTGGAAACAAAAATCCAGAGAAAAATACCAAAGAAGATTAAGCTTTTCACCACTGCTGTAACATCTCCACCAAAATGGCGACCCATGACATGGTCCGAGTTATATATGTTTCATAACCCTAGGGGACACTCTAGCCATCAAAATTTCATTAGCCTCACAGCAGTCCCAGTACCTTCTTAAGTTAGACTGCTAGCCTCCTTATCAATAAATAAATCAACTGTAATCCTTTTTAGTGACTAAACTCCTCTTTGAAGTTGTATCAAACATCAGACATTCCTTGCATAATTTTAACCAGTGCAGAATAATGTATTTTCTAACATATTCACAGTCTTCTCACACATGAAAAAATAAAATAAGACTCTAATTCTAAACTCATGGTGGAAGTTTTGGCACATTGTAATCAGGCATTTTGCTTTTTTAAAAAATGGTAAATATAAAGTTTATAAAAAAGTATACCAAACCTATTATAATTCTGAAGCAGTCACCTCTTTGGTAATGTAAAGATATGACTGTCTAAGGAAATTGTATGTGTGTGTGCGTGTATATATAAATATGTATTTTCAAGATCATTAACCTAGGGTTTTATAAAAGACTCGAGAGTCTGTTTCAGCATAGATCTTTCAAAAGGAAAATCACAGGACTGCTCAACAATTTATTGTAGATTGCTTTACAGCTGAAAGTCATCCAAGAGAAACTCCACTGCCAAAAGGAGGTAGGCAAGTACTCCTGTCCTCCTCTTTCAAAACTTGCCTCCAACTCAAAATAAATTTTCCAAGCATGAGATGAGACTCCTGTGAACACTGAGAGCTGTCTCCCCATGTACTACGCAGCATCAAGTCCAACACAAAAAGGAGGATCCCATCTGAGACAGCTGTCTTGCACAGGCATCTTCAGTTAGAACCAGCCACCAGAAGAAAGGCAACAAGTATGAATAATACCAAAATATAGCTTTGGTTTTGTCTTCTCAAACTGAAGTTAAAATAATAATTAGGTAGGACTAAACATTATTGCTTGTAGTCTAAAATAAAACTGCATTTTTTTTTAAAAAAGGGATTACCATACATACACACCTACATTGCTGTTTCCCACAATGTGTTACAGCTATTGCCAGAGGACAGAAATAAAATTGCTCTGACTTTTGTACAGCTGAGCAGACAGGTTTAATAAATTAATAAAATGACGAGTAGACATGCAGGCAATAGCCATCACACTAATTTTCGTTTCTACTAATTTTTCTTTATTCCTCTTTTGAATTTGTCATATAGAAAGTCATGAAGTTAATAGAACAATCATTTTAATTCTAGTAAAGCTGAAAATCTGCAAATAAAAAGAAGTTAAAGATAAAATGTTTTCTAAGATTTGTGCATTTAGCATTTAACACCACATTAGGTTCTATTCATAACCTCAAGTGGAGGTAAAAAAATGTTGAAAAGCTTTAAAAATGAATCAGTCAATTGTATTAACCTCTTTTCATTTAAAGACTAAGCCTTAATATACAATGGTCATACCCCACATCCTACAAAGCTGCTGTTTAGATTTTTTTTGCAGATTTTAATTGCACAGTAATCCAGTCCCCCAGGCACATCAAAGGCCACATGTCCCTCTTCACCACAATTCCAATTGCTCTCATCAACTAGGAAGTTTAAAGCACAATCAAATTTGTTTTCCAATCACATGAGCCCTGTTAATAAGCTATTCTTTGTGTTCATTCATCCACTCTAAGATTCTGCAACTTCTCCAAGATGTCTTGAAAAAGAGTTTACAATGAAACCTTTGATTGCAAGTAGGCCTTGGGGAGCAACTTTATCACCACTTACTTAGCTGTTCCCCAAAGGGTAACAGGTGACATGGCCTGAGATAAAACAGAGCTAATCTTTTTTGTGATTAAACTCTCTCAAAATTACAGCTAAAACATCACACCCAAAGCTTGCATTAGTTAGGACTGATACTGAATATTGACTTTTCTGGGAGGAGGAGAAAAAAAATAAATAGGTAAATAATTCAAGGCCATTCCTTTAATGATTTAAAATTATCGAGTGTCAACCAAAACAGCAAATAAAACATTGATTTATATATGGGCATATGCGTAAGAACTTACCATTTTCACTGTCGGACTTGTTTTCATGTTCGGTATCAGTCAGAGTGAGGGCTGAGTTGGAACGGCTCGACAGACAGGAACTGCGCCCTGATTTGACCCCCCTGCCCCAAAGTCTCATGGCATGCTCTGGAGACATCACTCCTTCATTTTCAGTATCAGCATCTGACCCTGCACTGATAGAGTAACCTCTGTGGGGGAGCCCCATTTCCGCACAAAATGCCAGTCCTCGACGAGTTGCTGGTTCACAAACTCCTAACTGCCTTAGGGTAAAATTCTGTCCTGATTAGGGGAAAAAAAAAAAAAGATAACAAAAGGTGAGAATTTTTTTTTTCCTTAAAGAACCTAAAAGTAAAAACTCTTCATGTGTATAATTGTCTCAGGTATCACACAAGGTGTTTTGTCAAAACTCCGCACATATTACAATCAAGTGGATTCTTTTGTCTCCAGCTCTCTGCGGTGCCCCTTTTCAGTCACACTGCACTTTAGCACTGTTTTGTCAACTGCTTCAACACATCAAAAGTGCTCCTGGGTAGGAAAGAAACATAACAGAACCTGCAAACTATGAAAAGCCAATTGAACATGAAAGGATTAAAAATAAATGACAAACTTTTTTTCCTTTTTTTTTTTTTTCTTTTTCAAAGCATGAAAGCAGTAACAAGGTATTTGTCAGGATTATCTTTTTTTTTTTTTTTTTTTGGTCCTGGTTAGAGGCCGAAGCAACAGGCTATTTTCCCCATACAGATGTCACCTAATGTAACAATGGCAAAACTAAATGGGAACCAAACTCACTTGGTCTTTACTGGATCTCTCTGCCCTACTTTAATACACAAATAAAAACAAACAGGAACATGACCACCCGTTACCTGCAAGGTCTACAGTAAAGTTGTTACTTTTCATGTCTCTGTATTTTGAGAAACATTTTAGGCTTTTACTGCTGAAGCAGAGTCTGTGCATTTTAAACAGACTTTTAGCCTCTGTTTTGGGGCAGAGCAAGAGACATAAGTGAATCCCAAATGATTGTATTAATAAATTAGGTGTAATAAACTTGTGACACTTCAATAACTTAAAGTGTCTAAATTATGCGACACTCAAAAATGACTGCCTTTTTAATGGCTGTGTCTTCATCCTACTTTTATGTCCGTAGATTTAAGACATTTTATGGTATACAGACACTTGGCAAGCTCATTTGCATGCCAATACCCATAATGCTTTTCCACCCTAGCCCACAGTTATTTCATAGCTCTGGGAACAAATTAGAACACACATTCAATTTTTGAATCTGACAGGCATCCTAATTTCTCCAAAATTAGTCATTTAACATAAAGATGTGTTAGTAAGATAATTAAAGCTTATAATACAACAAGAACAGAATCCTATCAATCAGAAAGTAATAAAATTGCAGAAGTGTGAATACAGAAGTGTAAATAATTCCTGAAATATTAAGAGTTAATGCCCTGGCCATTGACTTGTTTTAAGCGAGCCAGTTAATTATTTTACTGCTGCGTTCATATGAAGTTGTTGCTGTACGTTTCTTCACAGTCAGAACCATAAATGAATTCTGACAATGACTTCCATAAATAATGAATATCAGTTACTACAATTAGGTACAAATCAAACTGTATTTATTATGCAGCTGTGAATAAATATTTGAACAAAAATACAGCTGGGGAGGTAAATATAAAAGGAGTAAGCATATCTATGACTATGTTTGAACAGTGTGAAGGGTATAAGAACAGGGGATTACCATGCACACTGATAGTATCTTGTCATTTTTTAAAAGCTGTCATGCCACGTGAATTTTCAGGTTTTGTGAGAATTGAAAATAATAAGAGAAGCAAACAGGCCAAACAAACCGCCCAGTGGTAATAGGGTCAGAGCTGAAAGTAGTAAAGAGTCTAAAATGCTTATTATTTTGCATTTTGGTAAATATATGCTAAGGGTGACAATCTAGAACACCGGTTTTATGTGTTTGGAACATTATTTCGTGAATCTACATTTTCAAACAGTTGCCTAAAGTCAGAACCAAATACAGGAGAAGCCCATGTGCACATGTGTATGTATACAGGTGTACCTACACACACATGAAGCAGCTAAGGTGTATACACAGTTGCACATGCAGCATCTTACTGGTTCTTTGGGGAGCAAAATGGAAAGGAAAAGAGATATTTTTGACCAAAGACAAGGTTACTTGAGTCAGTAACGAAACTGCTGTTGACTTCAATGCTACATGGTGTTATGCCTATGGTCCCCGTAACCTCTCAGTGCTGCGATGTGGAGGTGAGGAAGGATGCGGACAGACACAGATGCTGCCTCTGGAGCCACAGTTAGACCAGCTGCAGCGGGCAAGCACCACAACCTGCAGCTCCTCTGCCAGCCTGCCCCACACAGCCCTGTGCTCCCCCCACCGTGAAAAGGACCCCTTTGCACTCAGAGAATCACTCAAGGAGACATCTGTGCAGACACATCAATTTGAAGAGACTATTCCCCCCCACACACTTTTTTTTCCTCTTAAGCAAACTATTATTTTTAAGAGAAACCTCTTCAGGCATTATAGAACAACATCCTCCATAATCACTTTCTAGGATACTCTGTCTCAGGCACAACATATCCCCTACCATCTATTAATGGATTTTATTTTTTATCTTAAGTTTACAACAGCCTACCTCCATGTAAAATATCTTCTTCTTTTTCCCCTCTTATGAATGGTAAGAAAACCAAAACGGCATGGCACAGGGCCAGAACAGAAAAGGGGGGCAGGTTTGTATATTGCTCTCTCATCACATTCAATATATTAGAGCTTTTCACTACACTGAGTTTTACAGCATAGCCCAGAAACGTTGTAACAGCTTTAGAAACATCAGGCTAAATCATCTTCTGAATTAAAGCTCTCCTAAGAGCTTTACTAAGAGGATTGTACTCCATGTAAGTTGCCTACGCAAATGAAAAAAAAACAACCAAAAAACAAACCACAAAACCCAAGCCAAAAAGTTGACATAGAAAAATATGTATTTGTGTAAGAATTTATATCCCAAAGGAAATCATACATACGTGATACAAAAATTTTACATCATCTTAAGATTCCTAAACAATGAAAACAGGAAGTCTTCCAGGATCCATGCAAAGCTGAACACGGTGGGACACAGACCTAGTGGGCAGCAGAATAGTTGGGGGCTTTTACCTGATAATGAACAATACTACGAAATAAAAATAAAAATTGACAAGGAGGTTATAG
The DNA here is from genome assembly GCF_034638445.1 of Ciconia boyciana. NCBI lineage: Eukaryota > Metazoa > Chordata > Aves > Ciconiiformes > Ciconiidae > Ciconia > Ciconia boyciana. The sequence goes on from NC_132938.1 coordinate 38,078,324, forward strand.
GAGCTCAGTGGGAAAAAAAAGTACGAAGAGAGGATGTTCTCCTTCTTCTGTTCTTAGTTTCTAATTAACCTTTCCAGAATGACTTCAATGTGAGGGATTTAATCATCGTTTTCTTACACTACACACACATTTGCAATTTCTCCCACCAACAATAAGTGCCTCAACAGATCATAAAGACTTAAAAACAACTTGGCGATTGTAATGAACTAATTCCGGAGAAGAAAATGTAGATACAGAATAAACAGATAGGCATAATGCTTTGTGGGTTTTTTCCTTTCCTTTAAAAAAAGTATGAAGTGTAAAATAGAAAAAAGTTAGACACAATGTTTCAAGGAGACTTGTTCTGGAGACACCTTTGGGAGTTTTAGACTATTTAGGATGATGTATCATGAAGTTAGGTTTTAAAAACTGACAATAATGCTGTTTACTACCACTCTACCATTAGATACTGCATTTCTCTTGGCTAGGAATATCAATTTATGGGTAGTGTAAGGAATGATGACACCCTCCATTTGTGCAGACAAGAACAAAATTAATGTAACAACTCTAAAATAACTTTCAGGAGCTTGTGCAGCCACCACTGTTAAAAACACAGCATTTGCCAAGGGTAACAATACACATCTACCTGTTATGCTTACATAGAAAGTGGTTGCAACAATGATCCACGTACGATTGGTGTACCTCCTTAACTACATTAGTTAAATGCATACAAAAAAGTATACCAACATAATTTTTATATATATATGCGTTAATATATATATAATTATTATTTCTTTAAAAGAGAAAGAGAGCGTGTGTGTGTATATATTTCTCTGCCAGGATCACACAGGTTACATTGTCTAGAAATGTAAATTATTTTCTTTTTTAGTTTAATCAAATACTGCATATAAGCAAGTTTGATGTACACAGAAATTATGTATTATTTTAGAAAGTCAGAAGTTAACAGCTGGAATTAAATGGAAGCCTGCTGCACTTGTGCCCCATTTGTTTCCCTGGCCTAAATTGGGGAAGTTATTCAACGACATCCACAATAATTTAAGCTTCAAGTTAGAAATGTTATCTGTGGAAATGCATTTTTGAAGAGGACTACTAAACAAAAGAAAAGGCCCCATGGTTCTTCAATTGTCAGTCCTTGCTCTAAATTGAATCTATACTAAATACATACACAGAGATACTCTCTTAAAAACCATGAAAAGGGGAAAGAAACAAACAGAAGGAATGAACAAAAAAATAACCAACAGAGAATTCGTCAGCATCTTCAGACATCAGCACTGTCCTTACTAATTCATCAACCACTGATAAGTCACCAAGTCAGGTTTCAGCAACAATAGGCTATTTTGGAAAAGACAGAAAGAAAAAAAAAAAATGTGAAAAGCCTCCAAAGCATCTGCCTAGTTAGCATAAAAATACACCCACACCCCTACCTTTTAACCCAAAGGAATTATAGTTTGAATGCCTTTGCTGACTTTGTTTTTGTCATAACAGGATAGACATAGTACCAAAAAGGCAGAGGTCCCAAACCCATCCAAGTCCATACTCAAAATTCTGTTTAGTTCAGCTCTTGCTTATGTTTCTGACAAAGTTTCATGCCATGTCTGCTCTCTCTGCATCCTTTATTACTTGTCAGTCCCCTTTCTAATCTATTCTTCCTTTGTATCTTGTCTTCTGTCTGCCTATAACACCTTCATGCCATTCAAAAATCAAGTGCATTTTCCCTATAATCACTCTGTGATAACACATGACAAAAATACTTCTACTAAATTTAGAAAAATTGTGAAACAACTAAAGCTATACAGATGCAAAACTATGATCATGGTCCTCAGGAGAATCAATCTTCTCCCTTACATTTCCTCGATTCCCTACTTAATTCTGATTTTTTTTTTTAATTAAAAGAAGTCTCATTTATTTAGAAAGCAAATGAGGAAAAATATTTTTCTCAGGTTTTTGTTTTCTGTCTGCAGACTACTGCATACGAACATGTTCTCATAATACAATGCTTATCATATAAGTTTATTGTATAAGCAGCACCGATGTCAGTGTTACTGCAAGGGCCATGCTGTTTTCTGCTACTTTGATATGGGGAAAGTACTTATTTCCTTTTGTATTCACGTTTAGACACTGTATAGTGGGCATGTTTTTCCTATTTGAAGCTCCTTACCTGAGGCTCATTCTCAATACCTCTGAACACTTTCTGTAGGGCAGAAGCCAGTACAGAGCTGCACCACATTTTTGAAATGCTTCATCATTTCTGTACAACCAAGAGCTCAAGATTACTGACCTGATTCAACAGTACCTTGCCTTCCTACCTCACACACATGACAACTGTGAAGGCATAGCTCTGTTAACTGCAAATTGGCTGGCCTGTTCACTTTACTAATTCCTGACAAATACAGAGTTCAATTATGTGCTAGTCAAAGGTGGGAAAAGGAGCTTCTTTGTATATAACAACAGGCAGCAAACCTGTCCCTTCTGTTCTCAGGGCACTAGCTAGTCACTACAGGATCACTGAGAACATGGGGTAGATGTCATCTTCCTAGATGATCAAAACGGAGATGGACTGGTTTAGCAAGAATTCCACACAATCCTATGGGACCTTAAATATCATCTACTTTCAAGTGTCAATTTTAGCTGGTTTCTTAAGGAAAAATATGTAACTGCTTTGTAAATAATTTTTTTTTTCCATTTACTGGGGCAAATACAGTGCGGCACGCTTACAAAGGTGGTCCTTTGTAAGCAAAGGTCTTGAGAGGAAGGTCATAGAATTGGAGGTAAATGTACAGTAGGATAACAAGTTTGCTGGAAATGAAAGGACAAAGATTTTTAAAAAGAAAGTAGCAAAACAGAGGCCTTGGATGCTCTATAAAATTGTGATAAGTGTACAAATGCTGTCTCCAGAAGTCAGAATGTTAGGTGGGTAGAATACAATTACACAAAAGAGAGAATGAGTAATAGATGTGATACCATCCATTCTGTCACACAAACTTCACAATATATTTACTAAAAAGGAGTTTTCAAAGCTGTACTTGCAGAGTTCTGCTTGCTAGGATGGAAGAAATCGCAGCAAAGACTGACAAGTAATGAGCTTTGCCTATGTTTACATTTTTTCTTTCTGATTTAGCATAGTATTTTGTTATTACTTCAGCCTGATTTTCTCTTTTGTTTTTGTGAACTTTATCTGTGAAATTTAAACCATCCTAATCCACTGTATCACATTTTCCTCCTGTTTTTAATTCCTATGTTTTTCTCTTCACTCATCACAACCCTCTTCCTTGTCACCTCTTAATCTCTCTTTCTTGACCTTTCCACTCTATTCACTTTTCCATGTTAACCTTCTTTCTTGTCATTATCTGATTTAGAGTGGAGCTGTGATACCTATGCAAGACAGTTGTTTCTCCAATATATCGAATAAACTACATAATAACAAACAGCATTAAATTATATTAAATGTTAGCAACTGTGCATATAATTTTGAAGTGCTCATTATTCTGAGCAAACATTAACCACACAGTTCTCCCATTCCTTATGGGCTTTCAGAAGTGTATGGGGACCTAAGTAATGGTCTCTGACTTCTGAAAGAGCACCAGATACTGTGAGTTCTCTGAGCTGCACTTACTGTCCCGCTCTTGGTAGAAGAGCTTTATGTAAGACTCAAAACCACCCCACACATATTGTTTTGTGGCAAATAAAGTATTTCAAACCTAAGATTTAAACCAACCATGTATTTTTACTAGCATTAAACTATAGAATCACAAGGAGACATTGATTGAAATGCTAGCCTGGGAAAGTTTTTATTTTAAGAAATAGAGCAGAATCAATGCGAATGAAACACAGTATCTTCCTGCCACTGGTTTTCCAAATTATGGTTCAAACATGCAGACTCTTCTGTGCAGTATGGGAGACTCGTAATTTTATTCCCTGTTACGCTTGAAGGTGGCAGGGGATCCTCAGTACTAATCCACAGACTAGAACATAAGAAGCACTTCTTAATCCAGTATAAGGATAAAGGACTGTTCATCAAGCCCTTCTGAAGTTACTGCAGAGTAAGATTAAAGTCAGCTGAAGATAATTTCACAATTGCACAATTCAAAGCTTCAAGCTACAGCATCAGCAATCATATTGCAATAAATGAATTAATAATGTAAACACTATGGTTCCAAATTTGGGGATTTTTAATAAAAATCTGGGTTTATGACTCTGATTACATAATATAAAAACTAAATTAAGAGAAACTAACACAGCTGTCCGTATCATGGGCTGCAAGTGGGGGGGGGAGCTGGGGAGGGGGGGGGGGAGGTTTCTGTGGATTTAAAAAATAAATACAACTCCATGAGTAGGAAGGAACACAGTCTTGATCATGACCAGAATGACAGTATAGACATTTTAGGCCTCTATCTTAATCTTTGGATCCGGGGACCAAATCGTCAACATCTCACCATCCATTTATTACAAAATACAAATAAAGCCTAAATTTGATGTGAAGAAAATATGACCCAAGGGTAAGCAAAGTAGAGATGACAGATATCCAGCCTGCAGAGAGCCTACAACCACAGATCTGACAGGTATGAACTGCCACATTAAGGTCCGTACGATGCTAATGACATGACATATGGCTTGAAATGGGGAAAGAAGGTGAGGAGGAAGGAGGTAGCATGAAGAGAAGCATGAAAAGTAGAGCTCAGGCTCACTGCCATTCCTCCAGATGTGGAGGAGAGAAAACTACCGTTATTTCTGCCTTTCCACGAGGGAAAGGCACATCTGCCACCACAAGTGAATGGATAGACCCACAGAGGGATATGTCTCACAGCATGGTAGAAAACATGATTAGTTCAACAGGGTCTGAACTGGTATAAAGAAAAAGCCCAACACACCTATTCAGAGTATCCCCATACATTTCTATTTGTAGGATTTCATAAACAAGTATCCCACGTGCATGGGAATCAACTCTGCAATGCATGGACAGAATGAGATGCTCAGACCATCGCTGTAGGTTAGTACAAGAAACAACGGAGAATACAGACCCAAGGACTTCTGCAGAAATGAAAACCTCTTTTTCTCCCTCTCTCACTCACACTTCCGTCACACCTCCCCAAAAGGGTTTCCATTCTGTAAACCCCCCATAATAAATGTAGTGTAGTATTGCCTTAATTTAAACTTTCTAGCAAAATGTCCATTATGCTGAAGACAAGAAAGGATTTATGACTCAGACATATTTATGGCACTGCAAAGCAAAGAAGTAGAAACACAAAACTTGAGGCAGACATGTTCCCGTGGCTCTGCCATTTCCTCTTTTGGCTTTAATAAGCTCAGTAACGCTGAGCACTGGCACTCAAGCCAGTAAATTGTGACATTTTACAAATTAATTTCAGAAAGTATAAGGATCTTTCTGAAGAATTATTCCTATTTTACATCTCTGCTTCACTTTCCGCATTTATTTGCCAGTGATGGAATAAGCACTCACTCACAGCTTGGCCTACAGCCCCGACTCTCAGCCCTATGCACTAAATCAACAGACGGGACAGATGGGACTCTTCAGCCTCTTTCATTCGTCCCTTCACCCCATCTCTAACCGCTGCACACTTTTCTATCTTTATTCTCTCCATAGATGGTAACACATTGGAGTCATCTTTCATAGCCATGCATGTGATCCATTTATCTCCCCAGTCCTCACTTTAGTTTTTATTATGAACAGAAGCAGCACATACATCTCAGTATATGAGCTATGGAAAGATGTAAGAGCAGTTACAGACCCTCTACAGTATCTTCCTTTCCATGAGGCTGAAAGTCCTTGTGAAGGCCCCTTGCTCACCTTATAAATCCTTAATCATTATGACCAAGAACTTAATTCTCTTATTTTGCAACTGGACTAGCCAAAGACAAGGTTTTTACTCTGTGGACCAAGGCTGTGTAGAAATGCCTGACCAAGCAGTCTACTGCCAATAACCAAGGTTGATTTTTCCATGGAGAATCACAATTGCCCTTTGTCTCCAGATCCGTAGTTCATCTACAGACCATGACCCACAAGGGGCCAATTTCAACTAGATGAATACCTTAGAGCAAGTGTGCCTATCACTGAGCATGAGCTAAATATACTCCTAATCAAAGTGAAATGTTTTTCTTAGTACCACTCTGTAGCTAAAAGTCAACAGATCCTTATCACCTGGAACCTGAAAACCAATTAACTTCTTATTGTTGCTTTAAGAAGTAACTAGTATAGCAATGAAAGATGATAATATTACTTAGCACTTACAGCGCTTTTCATCTTCAAAGCATTTTGCAAACATAAACTAATTAATCTTCCCAACACGCCTGTAAGGAGGGTAAGTATTATTATTCCTGTATTACAGAGGGAAAAAAAAACCCACCTCTGGCAGAAGGTTATGTGGTTAGCTCAAGGCCACAAAATTATCCAGAACATACTGGCACTGTATGCTGCTTACAGAAGTTACCCACTTAAATCAGGCCGATACTGCAGGTGGCCGTGTTTTAGCATAACAAAAAAGTATCTGTCACAATGACAATCAGGACATATCTTGCACTGCAGTCAGGAACATAAAAACACTAATTCTAATAGCTGCCTTAGATTTTGAGAGACAGTGCTTGCAGTGTCACTGAATAGTGATTAATTTGCTCATCAGGAGATCACAAAGTCCCTTCTATATAATTTCATACCATCTTGTAAATAATCTGCAAAATGTACTGATTCAGTTCTATTGAGAGTCACTTGCTTACTCAATAGTCAAAATCAGCTCATCAATAAGGCATAGGTAGTGGAAGGTCAAAAATGGTCTTACCTATCTATCCTTCCATTGTTTCAGGCAGGTAAGTTTAAAGTACACGGGCTTTAATTTTAAAAACATGACCATTTAAATCCTTTAATCCTACAGTTGACATTTATGGTGACTGAAAACATTAATCATTTTGCTATCCAAATAACTCATTTTGAGCAGCTAGTATTTAAAAGCAATAGACTTTGGAGTCATATTACATTAGGATAGAAGTTGCAATTAATGTTTCAGGTTTCTGAAGTCTTAAAAATGTATCCCTGACAGTGTTTAATATCTTAAATAATAACATAAAATTGTCAAAGCATATATATCACTGTTTCAGATCCCTCTTTCACTGAATCTAATTGCATTAGTATCTAAATCTAATTGTCATGGGAGTGTCAGCCGAACGATAGCTCCGATACATCCGCACAGTGTAATGTACAGTACACAGCTTTGCTTTTTGGCAACCTTGTATCAGCGATCCAGCTTATTGTGAAGGAAATAAATTCTTTTTCTTTGCTTGTTGGGTAAGTTCAGCCCCTCTTTTTGCAGCTCCAAGGAGTTATTAGGGCATTTAATCTAATTTAGGCACTTAAGTATTCCAGAAGAGTAAAGGTACGGAACCATGCATACAAGTACTTTCTCCTGCAAAACTAAAAGGGGTAGCATGAAAATAAATTGATGCTGGGGCTTGGTTAAAAATGAATTGTTCTGATTGATAAACACAGTGAACTCATTCTCACTGCCAGCTAGAAAGACCAAATAACTTTACCTGCAGGCTAAACTATAGTTGACTCAAGCTTTCAAAAAGTCAAATTTTAACAAAACCTGCACTACCTCATCGGGTCTTCTATTAGCAAAAGGTGTCCCGCTGCTCAGCTTTTCATTTCACACAGTTCGCAAACAGTGCTGTGATTATTTTGTATGAAAATATGAACAGTGCATCCTGCCACCTGTGCTCGTGGGTCTGCCTCCCACTCCTGTGCAAAAACTCACTGATGTGATATGTGGATCACTCTGTAGGATCACTATACTGTCCTGCAACAACAAAATACTTTGAAATGGAACAATGACTCCTTAAGAGGTATTGCATATTCCTCTCTACCCTTTAACATGTGTCTGACGGTAAATAAAATAACAGTTTTTGCATGCCTGTATTTTTCTTACTAACTTAACGCACCTGTATAAAAAGTTTTTCATTTCTTGTGAGTCCAGATTTGATTCATGATCTCCTCCAAACTATTTTCTTATTTTTATATTATTACTTCCAGTTATTTTTTCCAAACACAATTTTAAAAATACTAATTACTTTCTATATTTCTACAATCTTTCCCTCTCAATCCATAGTCATGTCACACTTTCAGATATTTTTGCATAGCAGTCTCCTATGTCCATTATATCACTTTACACAGCAGTTTAATTTTGTAAACACAGAAATTTCTCCCTGTAGAACAGAGAAATTCAGCTTTATACAGTCAGCTTTAATCCTGAATTCAGCAAGATACTTGGGCATATTCCAAAATACATGCATTTAGGCTGCTGAATTCACTTAAAGAAGTTGTACATTTAAATCAGGCTGCTCATTATAGTTGGATACTTCAAAACATAACAAAATAGGTGTCTTCTTCCTCCCTAACACATAAACAGCAAACAATCATATCATCACACCTTGGAAAGTGAGTCTTTCATTGTGCTTCATCCATTGTCAAGGATGAGATTAGGTATCTTCTCAAACATGCAATATAAAATTGAGTATCTAGTTTAAAAATACTTTTAAAGAAAATAAGCTCATGGTTTCATTTGGTTTCATTTCCATTGCTATGTGCTGAGTTTAATTATTCACAGGCTTACCACTTTTTTTGAATCTTACGTGAGGATTAACAATGAAGTGAAAATAAATAACTAAATTAGAAGTTCTAAAAATAGTAGGCTAAATAATCCTTATCTAAAGAGTTTAGAACAAAACTAGTCTTGTAATAGATGAAGGGGCTTGAGAAGAAGGGAAGGAGACCACAGTAGGTCTTATCTCTCATTGATGTTAACTGAAAGCATGTTGCCTAGATGAAGTTACAATTTCCTAAACAAGCATACCCACCCTTCCAGTCTTATCAACTAGGTTTCAAAGTTAACAAAATAATCCCAGTTATATAACAATTTATATATATATATATATATATATATATATATATATATATATTTTTTATATATATATATATATATATATAACAATTTAATGTTCAAATATTTTACTATATGTTTTAAATGCTGTTTTTAGAATTACAATGACAAACATATGCATTTTTAGGCTCTTATTTCTATTTTGCAATTAATCTCAAGCAACAGAAATTCAACAAACAAGGAAAAAGATTCTGTGACTGGAACTGACAATTGGAGAACTTCCTCTCCACAAGTAAAGATCTCCTGGGATAAAGCTACCACTGAACAGGGCACACTTGTCTCCTACAGCAGCAACCCTTTCTGAATTCCTACCATGGGATTTTGGGAAGCAGGAAGCACAAAGATATGTACTGTGACAACTCCTGAAAAATAGGTGGGAAGTTCTGATCCATTAGCAGAAAGCTTTGAAGGGCTTTCCCCCAAAATATCAGCCACAAAAACACACTGACATTTTTAAATTGTGACACATTTGAGAGACTTGAGAAACTCATGTAACTGCTCCAGTAGCTTTCCAGCGGACACTGGAAATTTGATATTGTTATTTTACACAGTCTGGGGGGAAAAGAAAAAAAAAAACAAACACTGGTCATGATTAATTTTAAAAATTAATTTCCAATTAAAGGTATTTATTAAAACTTGCCTTTTTTGCTTATAGATTTATTTCCTGTTGATTTAGCGGGCTAGAATGTAATTAGACTGTCAACAAAGCCACATATCTGCACTCTATTTCTAGACAGAGGAGAAAAAAATAAATACAGGGAAGCGTGTTTTATACATTATTTAAAAACCTTTGGAATGACCTTGAACACCTTTTCCACAAAATGCTTCCAATGCCAGAAGCAGTAAATTCTCTCAGTCAAAGATGAATCAAAGGAACACACTGTCTGAGACTGCAAAACAAGCCCTTTATAACCTGACCCTATCAAACTTGCAGGTAGTCCCTAAAGGTGCTAAACCAGCACACATTAGAGGAAGCCAATAAGCCATACAAAAAGAATTGAAAGGACAATGAGGAAAATCAAACGGGCACAGATGACAGTGCTGAGACCACGGAAAGGTGAAGATGACACTACATATCCCAGACTACCATTTTAGGCCTGCAGACGTGTAATTTATTGCATATCAGGCAATAAGTGTTAGCTAAATATTATGTGCTTTTCCGAAGAAAATGAAGAGGAAAAAACCCCCAAGCCCCAGTGCACCATCATATGTGACATCCCAGACTAGATAACTTCTTCCACTTCGTTATTGCTATTTAGAAAGAATAGTACTTTATTTGGGTAATAGTTTATGAATTCTTTAAATAAATAGTGCCTATTTTGATATAATTTTATCATTAGTACTAAGAAAGTGTCTACAGTACAGGTCTTAGAAGACTTCCTCTTGATTTTACCTCATTAAAGTAATGAGATCAAGGTGACTCATGACTTAAAAACTAGAAAGTAGTGATGACCTGAAGTTTGAACACATCACAGAAACCAAAAATACACAGCAGAAAGCAGACAGACTACAGTAGCAGCACGCCTGTTACATGAGCCTAAGAGAAATATTTTTATTTCCCTTGCAAACATTTGTAGACAAAAAAGTCAACACCATCTGCCCAGTTCTAATTCTAATGTAAAGTTATTCTACTTGGAATAAAGAAAAACCACCAATGGGGAAAATATTTTAAAACATTTCTAAAATCAAAACTAAGGACTTCCTCACAAGGAGGAAGCTTTCTTTTTCTACCCCTAAATCTATTCTTGTTTCCTCATAAAAGAGAGGATAGCTTTATACAGAAGACTGAGGCGTAGGTTCACACAGCTCTTGGCCTAGCTTTATCCTTTTAGATAGCCAGGTTACAGTACTCCACAGATTTCATAACTTTTTTTTTTCTCCTTATATTAAGTAGTTTAGTTGTGGAAATGTAGAAATGCTAATTCCAGAGGCTACAGTTTTGAATCCAAAAGTGATGCATAAGTGCTTAAGCCTAACTGGAGCCAAGTGCAATCTCCCAGAATCACTGAGGTCAAAAGGGACCTCTTGAGATCACCTAGTCCAAACCCTCTGCTCAAGTACGGTCAGCTACAGCAAGTTGCCCAGGACCATATCCAGTCAGGTTTTGAGCATCTCCATGGATATTTAGATCTCTCATGTCTCTCCAGTCCTGGACTCAGAAATTCAACAGTGAGCTCTAGCAACCTGTTAGCATCTGGTTAGATATCATAGATATCCACTAAAAAAATCCCCCAAACCCAAATGCATTCATCGTGAAGTAATCCACCTTACTCACTGTACAGTGCTCTGTTACTGCCCGTGTGAGCTAAAAGATAAAGGCACTGAGCTAATGCATTATTTGTACGTTCATCCACACATACTGTGTTCCCCCAAACCTGTTCACAGGGCTTGGCCTTCTTGGTACAGTTGCATGTGTTTATTTTTATTCACTTTGAAGCTATTTACATTTTAGGTATATTGGAGCGACAAACTTTGGGGCACTCTGTTAATGAGTTGAATTTATGCTGGGGGTCTAGTTTTTAAACTGTAAGGCCTGAATACTTCACACTTGAGACTGCAGTGTTGTCACTGACCCATTGCCCAACATGGCCGTTTACTTAACTTTCCTGTACATCATATATTATTTCAAAGATGGTACACAATGCTTTCCCATCTTCATAAAACATTTACAGAGATACAAGTGAAGCATACTATGTGTGTACGGTATTACTAAAACTGATTAAACTGGTATAACAACATACTTTTCCCACAGCAAGAATGCCTTGTTACTTGGTACTAATAACTTATACACTCTGAATTAAAACATCTCTTGCCTACCTTGTCTGGTATACTCATCTGCTTCTCTGTGGACCAAGTCTTTTACCCGGTTTCCATACAGCAACCTAGAGGAATCATGATCAAAAGCTTTCAAGGTTTCACTGGAGCTGTAAGACTTCTGCGTAGGCACTCTGCACTCCTCATTTTCTGCGGAAGAATTTGTATAGCGCCGTTCCTTGTCCCGTCTGCTCTTTGTCAGGGAGCAATAAGGCCTACGTTCCTTCACATCCATACTTCATTCCTTCTCTGTGCACATCAGTCCAGCTTACTTGGAAGTCTTCTCTACATTCAGCTTACATTCACCTACAACAAAATTAGAAAGACAACCGCTGATGTGTTACAATGTTCTCTAATTGCTGTGATTGCTTCCTAACTGTCTGGAAGAGAAAGAAAGGTCTGATTAATGACAGGTGAGACGCGCTTCTATAACATTTGCAAGACTTCCCAAGAGTTTCATGCACGAGCTACCCTGATCAAAAAAATTAGCAAAGAAATTCTAGTGAACGACAACACAATACTTCTCATTTTTATACAACGATTAGAAGATCAAAAGCAGACTGGGAACTGGGCGGAAAAAACGTAGCTTTTCAGCTTTAATAACGTGTGAATCGCCTAAAGTCTATCTGTAGGTGAGTTGTTTTCTTTTTCCTGATAAGGATGCATGCTTTAATGGCAAGTCTGACTTCCTTCTGCTTGTCAGAAGTTTCTGTTTTTAATGTCTGTTTATTATATACAGACTTCTACAACTTTTTATTGTAATTTCTATTCTAAGAAAATTGTTCTCATCAAGAATATGTACACGTAAATTCACAGCAAGCTACAAAAACATTATAGGTGATATGCAGGAAGACTTCTCCAAGGCAGTATATTCTATATAACTTGTGCTAGAAAGCAAGTAACCGTTTGATTAGGAAATAACAGTCAGAAATAGTTTTTCCTTCCCTCAAGTTTTTAAGGAATATTACAGTAAGAATCATGTTTCTATTACTATTTATTTTTCTTTACTCTTTCATTCCACTTAGTTTTCAAAACAAGGCTCTTCAATTTAATCTCTTGGGTCCTGCACACTTCACCAAAATATCTACATTTCTGACAGAGTAAGAAATAGTTTGGAAATTTTGCTTTTGTTTTTTAAAGAAAAGTGCTAAAATAAAATGAAGATTATCATTTGTATCTTTAAACAGTTGACAAAACATCTAAATGAAGAACAGCTCGATGATTTTAACACTTTGCAACTGCACATGTTAACTGAGGCCTTGGTATATCTTGTTTAATATTTTGTATATTAGGGTTCTCTCCTTTGTCTCAAGAAGAACTTTATCCTGGGTGCTCCCCTCAATTTAAAGTATTTAAATACCACAACTGATTATTTTACGAAGTACTATCAGTCAAGTCCTTTGTGACGTAGAATTAAAATGACAGTTTATAGCACATATCAAAGCAACAGCCAACTCCATTTGCACTCTGTTCAGCAAAAACAAGGTTGCTTTAGAACTCTTCACCTATTTCATTTTAAACATTTAATATCAAACTAATTAATTGTCACTCCTGAAAAGATTTTAGAGATTTAGTTTACTACAGAACCATAATTCAAGTTTGTGAATCGCAGCCAGTGTTTTCTCATTCTGTTTTGAAATTCACCAAAAAGATCTTGCATTTCTTGACCTGTGTGAATCTCAATTTAGACTAAAATACAAAGCTACAAAGCCTTCCATTTAAGCAAACTCTCTTCTATATTTATTATATTTTCAAATGTTAAGGGGTTAAAAACAAACTTAAATATTTGTACATGATCAGAAAAACCAAACTTTTATTACAGAATAGTTTATTCAATTTATCACTATTTAGATGCCTGCATGCCCATGTAGCACATCTTTTTAATTTATATGAAACACTCAAATTTTAAAATATTTGATTGACTAATGAATGCAAGTTCTTTCCATGTAAAAACTATTTTCTAGACATTTTATAAACTTTGTGTTTTATTAACACTAAACTGAATCATGATTTTTAAAATCATTGTTAACAGATACACACAGGTATTCTTTTGCAGTGTACAGACTTCATGTGGAAGCATATCTCCTCTTTCATCTAAGCGTTTCAAGACTTTAAAGGGCCACTAATTCCTAATGTCTCTAAATTGTGCCATGGGAAAACTGACATACACTATTCATCAAAGATGAAATAATTTTCTTTTTTTTTATTCCAAGTTTCCAAGCTCCTTTATTATATAAAAAAAAAAAAGAAAAACCCAAAACCCCAAAAAACCCAAAAAACCAAAACCTTTCTTCGCACAATACTTTGTTACTATACCAAGCTAAAATCCTCAAAGATTTAATCTATGCTGTAGCATGAGGAAGTACTGATCTGTTTCCCACAGAAGTCAATGAATTCAATAAAACTTCAAAAGGCAGTTTTCTAGGTTATCTATTGCCTCTCCAGGCAAAGAATGAAAAGGTTAAAAAAATACAAGCTGTTTAATAGCACCACATTATGGAGACACTTTCACAGTTATTACACTGCCACAACAACGAAGACTAGTAGATTTTATGCGGGCATTTTTGGGGAAAAAAAAAAAATCCTGTAAGATTTAAGATTTGAGAACCTGATCTTTTTGAATCTGGCATTATACAAAACACCTGCTTACCTTCAGTAACATTTAACTTTAAAAATTAATAGTGTCTCTCAGCAAGTTTTAGGAAACACTTAACATCCTCAGGCTCATGCCTTTGAAATTATGTCATCAGCGAATTAATACACTTATCTGAAAGGAGACGGAATAAAAGCTATCTTAAAGATCTGTCTACAAATAACTGTTCTCCACCACGATCAGAACACAAACAGAAAGAGAGAATGCAAACATATTTGCAGAATACAGAAACAGATATCAGTGTTAACGTTTAAGTACTAAGGCAGCAATGACGAGTCAAACAAAGGAAGACTTGCAGATGGCTTTACAAGATCTGAACCGTAAGTCTTATTACTGCAGTGGGATGTTTTACAGTCCCAGGACTGTGCAGGACTTACTTGTCCCATCATGAATCCCCCCACCCACTCTTTTTTTAAAAAACACCCCTCACCCCCAACTTTAGAGAAATATTTTCAATTATTGAGAAAAAGATTTTAAGAAAAAAAGCCCAAACTGTCAGTTACTGCATCTGCTCAGCTCCTTTCTTATGAAGATCACTGTAGTTAAAATATTAACAAGTTTTCCCACTCAAATCTTCAGATTTAAATGAACCACTTTTGCACAAATTTGAACATATTTCATTTTTTCTTCTCCTCTGTTTCGTATAACATAAAAGCTGCATCCCAAGGGGAGTTACCCGAGTGCACTGACTAGCTTTCTTTTACTACGCCTTAGAAGTAGCTCTGATGAAATATTGGTAATGAGTACAATACAAACTCAAGGGAACACAGCAACTAATTTGATGCATGAACAGGTTTTTTTGACAAATCAGATTAAAATTTTAAACCAAATAAAATTAAATTTATTTTGTGATGTGTTACAAAAACACTTGCCTTCATCCGCAAGTAATTTTTGCTCGTATGTCGATATTTATGGTCCATCTAATAGCTTCGCTCCAATTAAATGAAAGAATTTTCATAGAGCAATATTTACAAAACTATTGAACTACTAACTCACCCACTCACAAAAGGATGTCAAAACAGCCGTGCTAAATACTGTTACATGTTGTATTACAATGCTAATGTGAATGGCCTGCATATACTGAAGAAAATCGAAAAAGATTTTGCGGGCGCATGCCACTACTTTGAGTTTCTGTCTAATGCTTTTCTAAGTATAAAAGCTGAGGATGCTCATCTGTGTCACTGAGCATTGGGATCTCCTGTGACCTTTTCAGTGATCTGTCCAATGTTACAGGCTCCTGGCTGGATTAAACAGGAGAGTGTATGCTAATCACCAGACTGACATGTCAGCTCTTATATAGTCTTGCCCATCCCATCTGTGTACATAGCTTAGCTGACTGCAGCCTCAGTCGGACTGCACTTTCCCAGTGTCACTCCAAATTTTAAAAACAGTTCAAACCCGTAAAGAGGAGATGCCCGTTTTTAAACTAATACTTACGTATTTCTTTTAACTTAATTTAGAAGGGAAGCAGGAGAACCAGAGAAGCATTTATTGTACGAGACCAGGTCATTGGAACCACAGAGCTCATTCCCTTACGTGCCAGGCTACTTTGAAGACCTCTGACATCATTAGCGCATTTAGCACAATATTTAATTACCAAGTCAGATAAGGTACGTACAAATAATAATTAAAACAAGTAAATTATCAGAATTCTTTCTTTTATTTTAAGTCTTGTAGAGAGCCCGAGTGTAAACACCAAAACAGAGCACAAGGCATATTCACACACAAGTGTTGAAGCTACTGTGGGAGCTTCGATGACTGAAGTCTCAGATACAGACAAAGCTGACTGATGCAGTGGTAGGTTTTACACTGTATTTAAAATTCCCCAGGACAGCCTTTCAGCAGTTCCTCTTAATAACCTATTGCAACATGAAATAAAGTCACTGTAGTGAAAAGGAAAAAAACCAGTTCCTTACCTTTTTTACAATAAAAATGCCTCAACACTAAAGCCCTACACTGCAATATAGGAAAAGTACAACAGAAATAAAACGTAGTATATATTTTAATTGCCAAGATGTAAACGAGGCTTTAGGGTCATGCTACAGAGTGTTATCTAAAACACCCAGCTACAACTTTAGCATGCCTGCAGGCCTTTTAAACTGTTATGGAAAATTATTGCATTTAATTCAACAGCTTCAACTCTGAGTTCCCCGAAGGGTTATTACAGTTTGGCTACAGGATGGCAATCCTGCCTAACGTACACAGTGGTCCCTCCCCAACTCTCACTCAGAGAACCTTCTTCCAGCATTAAACCTGGTTCAGTGAACACCAAGGTAACTGATTCGGAAGTCTAAATATACCTCAATATTTTATGCCCTTTGATATCCAAAAAGCTACATAGAAGTTTGTTATCAAAATGAAGATATAATTGCATAGAAAAGATTATGTCACTGCTTGGGTTGATTTATGGATCTACTGTAGTGTGTATTATATTCCCTTTCAATGTGTATATCCATTTTAGACATCTCAAAACATACGAAGCAAAAATGGAACTAATTCTGAGAACAACAAGAGTCATCATTTTAATATATACAGTGCTGGAATAGAAAAAGTTTCAAAAATGAGAGGATAAAACTAGTAGATTTCTTTGTTACAGAAGAACAGTAACAGAGTACGGAATACTGTTATAAGGAAGGCCAAACAAGACCTCTCCTACTCACAAGGAGAAGGAACAGTAAGGAAAGCAACATGCTGCTCAGAGCACAGCCCTTCTTCCCTCCCTGAGGCCAGCAAAACTGAGCCAGGGCAGGAACTTACATATTACATGCCACAACCTTCCCTCCCTACACCTAAATCTAACAATTTAGGCATTCCTAAGAATTATAGTATTCCCAGCTGCATTCAAAAGCCTGCATTATTATTATTGAATTACTATTATTTTTATTACTAATTACCATTATTACAAATTAAGAATCATTGATCCTTCCACATTGATCCCTTAATACAAGCACAGTCTGAATGCTTGCTTAGATCGGAAACAAATTTCCTTTCAAGTTACACTACTACATAAACACAGGCAGTAAAAGAATCATAAGACTTTTGGGAGAAGCAGCAGGCTTGAACTTCTGTCTGAAATAAGAGTGGAGGATTTTACGGGCTGTGAGTCAAGACGATGCCTATGCTCAGCATTGACAACAGTTGCTGAAAATAATGTCTAAGTAGTGCTGCTGAATAGATACATTATTGCAAGTGTCATTTTAATTTATTCATAATTTCCTTTTAATCTGTAATTGTTTACTAATGTAAATATTACATTAGTTACAATTTGCACTAGGTATAGTACTTGCATGCCTCTTAATAGCAAAAGAACAAAGCAAATTCAGCTGACACATGTAACAAGTAGATTAAAAAGCCTAAGTGCAATATGCAGAAATTAAGAAAATCTCCTGTCCACAAAAAATACTCACAATTCACACAACTAATCACCCATAAAACCTATTACAAACAAATACTAAGAAAAACTCAAAAGGCATAAAAGAGTGATGAAATTTCCACCTCAATGGCTGATAAAGTGAGATATGTCAGAAATCAACTGAGCTGGAAAAATGACACTTTGAAGAGGTGCTTAGGATGATCTGTAGCCATGGTGTGCCATTAGTCAAACTGATGACTCTTAATGCATGGACATTTCAGGTCATCATATCTAGAAACTCACTTCTTAATATTAAAAGTCTGTCTTCCAGCACAGAAACTAGAGAGGATGCATCTGAAGTCAGCATTCTTAAAGGGGAGTGGGAAACAGATGGCCTGTCAGACAGGCACTTCACAAACTAAAATTTAAAAAAAGCCTCCTTAAGTCACTAACTAACCCTACTTTTTAGAATTAAATTACAAACAAAAAAGGAGGAAAGGGGAAAAAAAAGGAAAAGGAAGACCAGTAAAAAATATTGCATATTCTTCAAGCATTTTTCTGCATCAGTCAGGGGAACAGAACACTCATATCTACCATTGCTAAGTTAATAAAAAGTTACTTTACATAGCCTATCTAAAAATCTCGACTTCATTAGAGACAGAATAAACAACAAATAAATGTACTCTATGTTCATTATAAAAGTTTCTTGCAATAAGAGTCAGGAAAATTAGCAAGATAAAGAGTTCTGCGGGGTCCTGGTTAGTCACAGAGGTTGATGTTTGTGTAACAATTTTGCTGCCATTACTTAAAATTGAAGCCCTTGAGGGAAAAAGAAAAAAGAAAGAAAAAAAAGGCGGGTGGGGACACGACACCTCATGCATTCCCTCATATAGGCAGAAAGAGATGATGTACTCTCTGTAATGATGGGAGTGGAGGGAGTAGCTCTTTGGATGGCATTTTCCCATGAGGGTACGAAGACTGTACAGCAGCATTTGAGATGGAGCTACAGCTATTTCTGCTTGCTGGAAGCCCTCCATACAGCAAGGCTGCAAACCTTCAGAAGAGAAAACTGAAAATAGCCATAAGCTGGCTATGCATGCATACAGCCTGGGGCTGTGCTGGCTATTAAGTTACCAAGCAGGCCCTGCAGAAAAACATAACTTGCAAGGAGGGAGGGCTAAGACGCTAGATAAACTGCTCTGTGAACAAGAACAGCCTCTTCGGAGGAATTCGGTACAGGGTTACACTGACAATTTCTGTTCCTCCTTGGGAGGAACGGTTTGCAGGAACTGTCATGAACTCTGATCTTGAGAGGAAGTGTCTGCCTCTAATTTGGGGGATTTGAGGAAGATGTGTTTTATCTTGAAGGGCCGAGAGAGCTAAGTGAGAAAGAGAACACGAAGACTGAAAGACTGAAATAATGTGGTGTGCTCCTGTAGAAAGAATGAGGGTGAGAATATGTGATGAAAAGATGGAGAGGCAAAGGAAGTTAAGAGAGCAGAAATGCTGCAGTATAGAGAGAAAATGAACACCAAAATGAGCTCAGGACAGAAAGTGGAGGGAGACAGAATCATTAGCACTCAGTATGGCAACACTGGGGAGGAGAAGTGACATGGCAAGCCTAGAAAGAGACAAGACTTTAAGAGGAAAAAATGAGCGGAGGAAGAGAACAAAGAAAACTTCAGAAGGGAGAAACTTTGTGCCTCATTTACTTCAGAGCAAAGTAATAAACTTTGAGAGAGTCAGCACTGGCTAATTCATTATTCAGCAGCAACTAAAAAGGCCTAAATACTTTCCTCCACGCCTTTAAACTTGAAATTCACCCTTTATGCCATCATCTCCCTCCCTCCCCATCTTTTACACATGATTCCCCCCCCCACCCCGTGTTCTTACTCAACCTCTATCAATGGTCTCCTGATTTATGCGAGTATAATTCCTTCTTGAATGGTATCTCAGAGCTCTTCCACATAGTCCACTTTCGCTCTGGAACAAAGCCACAGAAATCTAGGGATTTTTAAAACTAAAACAAATGGGATGGAGAACCCAACACAGGAACAAAATGTAACAAGCCATGAGCGTCAGCAAAGGTGCAACAGTCCCCGAGTCCCCAAGCAGAAAGCACAGCGCAATGGTTTCTGCATTTCTGTTTGGCGAACAAAGCTATCAGTATGTCAGCTTCACCATCTGAACAGGCTGTCGATCATTCAACTCCCCCCTCAACAACTCAGAGTTAATTTCAAACAATTTGACAGTAGTGAGGTTTCAAAAATAATACATCTCTCAAGTCACTATACAGGAAATGAAGTATATTACATGGGGCATGCAAGAGCTGGGCATACAGTCACAAGGCTGAGCTGAAAATATTATCGGGAAGGTGTCTGGAAATGAAAGGAAGACCTGCAGAAACTGCAATGAGGATGTCATTGAGGACACACAGGAGAGGGAAGAAAGAATAGCGAAGGGTAGATGCTGAAGCTATTGCTGTGGTTGCATCACATGGGATACACATGCACCATCAGCCTTGGTTTCCACATACAGCTCATAGTGAAATACAGCTCATACATCTCATACAGCTCATACATCTCATAGTGAAAGCTGAAATTCCACATGAACAGACGTTCACACAAAGATTTTTCTTTTCACAATGACCTGACAGGTAACCAGATTTCTCAGTCCCAGTCACATTATAATTAGGATACTGTTGCAGCCTGGAAACCTGGAGAATTATTTAGTGACTCACCTCAATAGAGAGTGACTAGTAAGATGTATAAGGCATGCTGCCAATTTTTTTTATGCTCAAGAATTCTGTTTTGTTCAAAATTATCCCCTTGCCCCCCCCCTCCCGACTTGCTTTCTCAAAACAGCAACAAATCAAAACCACAGACACAAACAAGAAGAGTCCCAAACATGATGAAAAACCCCCACAGAACCATGAGGACTACTGTATACTCATACTGTCACGACATTCATTTACCAGTCCTAACACAGTAGTGTGAAAATGTATTAGCTAATGCCTACATAACATGTAGCAAAGCACTGTTTAACTTGATTAAGTTTACATTAGCAATCCCTACTACTACATTTAACTACCCCATCTATTCAGACTGTATCAGCTGTCATGTCTTCCTCTATACTCCCCAGGTTCCTGCTTCCCTCTCTGCACAAGCTGTCCCCTCTTGTCACAACCTTTAATTGTCTCTTTTTCAGCACTATCCAACATCAGCAGACAGTAAAGGCTGGAGGTTGTTTGCCCTGCTGGATCACTTCCTTTCTGTAATCCCTGTTCTAACTCTCTTTCAAACCATCCCTTTCATAGCATCAGATTTTTAGCCTTACCTTAAAGGTCATACAAAAACTTTTTGTCCTGTAATCACCCCATTCCACTCTTACCTCCCAGGTTTTGTCTCCAATTTCAACAGAACTAAGACCTTGATCAGGGCAAACAAAAGAATAATACATTTTAAAATAAGTTCTTTGGCTAACTATGAGACACAAAATTTCCCACAGTACTTAGCAATTTTGTTCAAAGGACCATGTTCCTCTCTGAAAGTGCCCACACAGCCTACTCTGGCATGGCCCTAGCTGACTACCAACCAAGACCCTCTCTGGTAACAGTACTTTAAGAACAAACAATTAACCTTTAATAATGCAAAGCCTCCGTCAGGAAGCTGAGGAAGTAGGACAAAGAACTACCTCCTACTGACCTCCTCTTCCACTGGTGTGTGTTACCTGGAGGTAAGGCACCCACCTGTGCTTCCACATGCCGCCAAATTTCTATTGCGGGGATGCGGCAGAGCGGCTGCTGGCCCTGGCACCTGGTCCACTGCGCTCACACCTCTGATAGAAACCAGTCTCCACTTGTAAAAAATGCTTCATTGCCAGAAGATCCCAATTTTGCAAAAGAAGCACAAGCTTCTACAGTAAGTGTTGAACAGCTTCACATTATGCTTTTGGAGGGGAGGGAAGTTGCTTCTTTAAATCCTTTAAATTCCCACTTAAGATAACACTCAGAATTTCTTAGTACAATCATTGATTAAAAATCCTTCTAACTAAAGTAACAATTCACTTCACCAACAGATCTGAAGGTGACCTTTAAAGGATGGGCAATTTCAATCCTTTAAAAAAGTCTCTTAATAGAAGACATGGAAAGTTGGACTCCAAACACATGGACAATTAACTATAACTGAATAATGAAAATATTCAACAATCGTCAACTAAATCCTTTCTGATCTAGTATGAGTTTGTAGAGAAGCTCCAAAGTTCAGTTGCACCAGAACTAAACTATATGTAACTGTATTTCTTACCAAGTAAGTTTAGCAAGCACAGGTGCAAGACAGAAAGCCAGGAACACTGCAGGCTTCGGCTCATTTGCAGGATAAGCACAAGCAGAACAAGGAAGAGACTCTTTCCCACAGTGACAGTCAAGATGCCTCAGACAAGTCCATATGGACTACCTGGGTGGATGAGCAGGTAGCTTAATTTCCATCCTGTTTCACATATTTCCAATTCCATTTTAATATGAAACAGAGTGGAAGAATCATTAATTCATTATTTGCATGGCCTTATACCTAATATGAAACTACTTGTGATTTTCTTACTCTATAGTTAAGGACATAAATGTCCTTCCAGTATAGGCTCTTCCAAGCATTAACTTTTTCCTGAGTTGTCGTGATACTTGAGATATTTTTTGTGGGAACAGAAAGACAGCACGAGATGCATTCATGAGATGCATGAGAAGGCAGGATCTGGAAGGTTTCTTGATCTACACAATGGAGTAGAGGGGCTCATGTCCATCCTAAAGAGAAGGACCTTATAGCATACTAGGAAGTCAGAGAAGTTCCTTCAGCTGCATTAGCTACATTCAGAAGCATTTAAACTTTTAGGAAAATTCTGATCTTTCTCTCCTACTCCTGAGGGGTGGGCCAGGACTGAAGAAATGCAGGCATCAGAAAAAAAGAGAGAAGACACCCGGCACCCATACCTGAACTTGGTGGCATCAAAATCTTGTCTCTGTATTTGCACAGCTGAGGAGCACACTTAAAAATGCACAGTACTGAGAGATCCAGTCTGTACTGAAAAGTTTTGCCAACATAGTTGAATTTACTAGAAACAATAGCTTAAGCTAGCAAAATTTACTGTGCAGATGCAGCGATGCTGACAGAAGAGTGCACTTTTAAAACCACTGATGTAGATAAGCCCTGAGACTGGAGCCAGTCTGATGAATATCATAGGCTCTTAACGCATCCAGGTGAAAGGATGAGCACACCCAGCAGGGTGAATGAGGGGTTCACACAGCTCGGCTATCATCTCCGGACATACTCATCTTCTGGGGGGGTCTCATTCAGCTGGGAACAATGAATAGGCTACTCCACACCTCCAATTCATGTACAGACTGCCTTGTTGTGCTGCATGGAGCTGTCGGGCAGGATTAGTGATACAATCTGCATGTGTGTGTGTAAGTTAATTGGGGTTTCCAAGAAGCGGGTGTCAGAAGGAAAAAGATTTAGAATAGGATATATGCCGATATTTGGGGAGTTTATCTTTCATATGGGGGAACAGGAGGGATAAAGGAAATCTTAATACTCCTTTACATCGGTTAGGATCTCCATATACCTGAATTTAAGTATATGTAATCAAAGAATTCTCACACACAGACAGCAAGTAGTACAAACAAAAAGACCCCAAACAAACCCACAAACACCAAGCACAGCTGTAATAGAGAAAGACAGACTTGCACAGAGGGTTTGAAACATAGCGATGGAGACTAGAGCAAAGCAGGTAAGAGAGATTGGAAAGGCAAGGAGACATTTTATAGCCCTGTGGTCTGACTAGGCACATAACCATCAGATCTTAATTGACGTGCAGATCTTGCTTCCCTAATGCTTAAAAAGCTTAACTGAACATTATAAGGATAGTGAAATGTGTATGTGCACATATAAATATGTACATATAAAAATAAATGTTACATATATACACATATATATATATAAAAATCAAAAAACACCGATGAAGGACATGTGGGGCAAGTATTATTAGTCATCATCATCTTTTGAATCTAAAATAACAAAACCCACTACATAGCTAACCTAAGTAAAGCCAGCTTGGGAGATTTATGTCACTAATTTGACTCCCTTACCTCTTCAGCAATTGAATATTCCAAAACACTTCAATGTTGATAATTTGTCTCTTCCCAATAATGAGTTCTTTATGGTAAAAGTGACCAAACCAATATAATCAGGGAGTACTGGAAGGAAGGGGCAAGGCAGCAAACTTCTTATAACTATGTAAGCTCAGTTTTTAAATAGTGTCTCTTCCCCCTCCCATGAAAAAAAACAGGGGAATCTCCCCTATCCAAATAAACATGGGTGGAAATTTTTAAATTTAGGTGACAAAAGCAATTAGTCAAATGTGCAAAATACCATCGTGGAGATAAATTCTACTCTGGTTTTGAAGCTAGAAAAACATAAAACTGCAATTTCCTCCAAATTCCTTTTATCTATTTATTAAATTAAAATGGAATTTATTATGGAAACAAACCCAGCATCACTAATAATAGTGAAATATTGCTAACTATGTATTATTGCTCTGTATTGTCTTACCTGTTATCCCCACAGTGCTATGTTCCTGTGTACCTGAAGGAGAAATCAGTAGCTTCTGGCAGAGGTGCCAGATTTATCAGGAGCTGCTGCCTCAGAGAGGAAAAGTACTGTCTATCAGCAAGTCAAAAACATTGCTGTGAGGCTGCATCTTCCACCTCCTATTTAAGCATTTAGTTACCTTTCACAACAACATGGCAACAGCAACAAAAACACGACTGGCTGGTACATGACTCTGGTTTAAAGGGCGCTGACTGTCCTGCAGGATTGTTAAATTAGAGACTGTGTCACAGAGATTCAGTAACAGCTACGATATAAGGAACTAATGAAGTAGTATCTTACCTCACTAGGATGTCAGTCCTGAAAGCTTAAGCATACCAAGTCAGCGTGCGCCACGCTTGTGATAGGACACAATACAGTTTTCTTAGAAAGCAATCTGTCAGTCTCAATTTCTGAATGCCTTATCCATAAAATCATGAAGCAGGTTGGCTTCATCAAACGAGACATAATTCAGATTCGCAAAGTACTGTTTGGCAGAAGCCCAGTGATAAAATTCTAGAGTCCAGATTTTCATGCAACGACAGAAAAAAAGACTTTGGAGTCTTTTGAGGGAGCCTGTGTTCTCCCTGTTGACTGAAGAGGAAGCCAACAGGATTTGGGAGATGCTTACAAGAAATTCAGTTTAAACTTATTTAAAAAAAAAATTCAAACAGAACAGCTTTTCTTGTTCTTTAAAACAGGAAGACAAAGGGCAATAGCAACCATAGTAGCGTTCCCTTCCCTCCTCTCCCCTTTGCGGATGCCCTTGTTTGAACACTCATCCAAGAGGAGCAAACCTCTGCTCCAGCACTCCACAGCCGAACAGGCCTGGACGCACACGGGATCATCCCACACTTCTCCTGCTGAAGGTGGGCCTTGGCGTGGCACGTAGGAGAGTCATGAAGCCAGGAGAACAACAAGGAGGAGTTTGATAGGGTTTGGAGGAAACGCGAAGACTACCTTTTCTCCTTAGGCAGCACAGCATTAGCTTATTGCTTTTATCTACTTTGTTTTATCATTTAAAAAAAGAAAATCTTCTTAGCCAGGTTTAAATAAGAAGTTTCTGACCTGCAGCTATTACTTCAGTCAGTCCGTTTTGAGTGCATTTGGTAGTGTTGACCGACACAGTTCCCTCAGACAGGAAATATGAGCCAGATGCTCATAATTTCAGAAAGCTTTAATCTAAATATATTTCTATATACAAAGTAGCCCAATAAATACGATTCTTGCCAATGCTAGGGAAAGGCCAGAGGCTTTGCACTGACCTGGCAGTGCAGGGTCTCAGGAGCTGTCTGGGGTTGTCTTGACCTGAGCTGGTTTTAATGGTTGCCAGGTGGTCAAGCAATTATTGCCTGGCCTGGCCCTGAAAATACCCTGGGGAAAGCCTGATGCCCCGCGGTAGTCCCTGGCTAACAGAGAGAAGCCCTTTATGTCAGCTGAGGCAGGGGGAGGCTTTGGGACAACTTTCAAAACCCAAGCTGTGAATTGATGAGAATAAAGCGGGCTACAATAAAACATATAAAAACAGCCCCATGTGGACCAAGATCAAGAAGGAAGCCAGCCCCACCATGAACACCATGCTCCCTGCGGTGGAGGGCAGGGAATGCTAGTGACTTCTTGGACATGGCCCCCCACACCCACCATTTTGTTTCCACCCTCAGAACCCAGAGGAACACTGGAAGGGTGAGCGTAACAACAAAAAGGGGTAGGCACCAAAAAGGGGTGGTTTTGTTTAACAATTTTAAATGTATTATTAAAGAGGCTTTTCTACATTACTATGGGCTATTAGACTGTTAAAACATTAACTGGACTACCAGGAAATTCTCAGTTCTTTATCTATGGCATATGCCCTTTTATCTTAAGATTCAGCATGTATCAATAAAGCGCATCTTCCCATCCACAAGGAATAGCTTCTAAAAGCAAACAGAGAACTGTAAGAGCTTTGGAAGATTTTAAAAAAACTTGCGTTCCTAAGAGCTGTAGATCACTAGCTCTCCTGCCACTTTCCACTGCTTTTTCCTTACTCTCTCCACATGCAAAACCTTTGTCTTTAGTAACATGTAGTAGAGAGTAATGATAATAATGGATGCTGCCACACAAGCTCTCATTTGGGCAATAGCGTCTGACTGACAAGTGTTTGTCATAGCACGCATGTCATTAGTGTCCTAAATCATAGCATAATTATTACACACTGCATCCAAGTGCTCAGTTTCCAAATTCGTAATAAGCATCAATAGCTTTCAGAATTAAAAAAGAGAGAAGAAACTTTAGAGAATATAGTATTACATTTGACCTACTGAAATGAAAGAATTTTAAACAACACATCGTTAAAAGCTAACTCCTTCAAGGAAACTATAAACAGTCCGTATTTTAAGTAGGCAAAACTCTACATGACATCAAGAAAAGCCTTACCTTCCGCCACGTATCAGTTGTAACCAAGACAATCTTACTGCCTGTCTTCGTTTGAAGTACATTTTACTACTATGGGAATTGGTTTATTTGTTTAGATAGATAGATAATTTATATATCTAGTAATTATATTATGGGTTAAAAGATCTGCTTTATTACTAACACTGTAATTGACTCATGGAGATTACCTGCTGAAACACCAAACCCTATTCACAGAGCTTCTTTGTTCCATTACTGTGTAAGACCTGTGATTAATATTAACCTTTATTTCAACACAGATGCCTACAAAAGAAAGAAGAAAATATTCTCTTTCTCGATCCTTTGGAAGAAACTGCCCTCACTCCCACAGACCTCAAATACTGAAATTCCCAGAGACAGTTTTGTGAAATGAATACTTTGATGAGCTTCAGAATCAGGCATTTTAACAAAAACACCCCAACCCCTGTCTCCATACTCTTCTACTGACACCGTTGGTAACGATTACAAGCTTTCAGTACTGTGAATAATTCAGAAACTCATCTGTTCCTTTCAGTGTAAAGACCATGTTTGAGAGAAAAAGGTCACTCTTTTCCCCCTTCCAACCACTGACTTTCCCATCCCAGCACTGGTCCGATCGCATGATACACCTAGTGTTTGACATGCATCCCCTGGCAGCTTCTTAGCAACAGTTAGTCTGTTTAGCTTAGAGTACAAAAATAATAGGAGCACAAAGGAATGACAACTTTCAGCGGTTATACACACAGTACCAGCTATTTCAGATACCTGATGTACAGTAGGCCTATATTTAATTATAAAGTAGACAGATGTCAGAAGATGTACTGTAACCAGGCAATCTGGTACTGATACACAGAAACAGTGGCACTTGAAAAACATTTATTAAAAATAAAGATGAGCAGTATAATCACCTGTTTTCGAAAGACTAACACTTGAGAATACTCCCCTTCAGGCCTTTTTGAAAAGGCTGTAAATTCACTGCCACTTCCTCTTTAATCTTGTGATTAAAAAGTACACTGGAAGGCTGTCAATATATACACATACAATATGCAGTTTTATTTGAAAATGGTATCCGTCAGAGCAAGACAGATTTATGCAATATAGTATTTAAGGGATTAATTACTGTTTACTTGAACCTTCTCCTCCCTTCACTTAAATTATAACCTTTTCTTAGGCCAAGAAAGCTTATTTTAAATACATACGTAAAGGATCTGTATTATAGTGAATGCTTCGTTTTCCAAATAAAGATGATTGGTTAAAACTTTAACTTGAAATTTTACTGAACTCTAACATGCACCCAGTTGAAGGCTGCTGCGCTGAACCACAAGTTTGCATCTAGCCATGAAGAAAGCTAGAGTATTGTTTGATACTAAAAAAATCTGCCAGTTAATACAGCAGAGCATAGCATCTAATTATTTTTACCCATCTATTTCATTAATTTCTTCCTCTGTCTGAGATCAACTTGATGGTCAAGGAAGATGACCACCTAGGGGAGAATGAAAGATTACGATGCTTTCCCTCTCAAATAAAAAACAAAACACATTAAAAAACCAAACCCCAAACCCTCTCTGCAGGGAACAAACCACCCCCCTTCCCAATCTCTAGTGTTTAAATAAGGTCTAGTAGGTTGTGGTTTGTTACCTGACATCTTTTCCCCATTTCCTTTCTTCTCGCCAAATAACTTTAGATAAATCACAAAATGTCAAATTTGGTCTCCCTGGTTTTGTTGAAGGACATTTCAATGTCTTCATTACTGAGATCAATGAACTCCTCTCTCAGACTTCAGCAGAAAGAACAAGAGCACTCTATCCTGAGGAGGGTAACCTTTCTCCCAAGTGTCCTTCACTCAGAACCACCTCCCTGCCCACCTCCTCAAACATAGCTAAAATGAGCAATTTCACAAAAATTAAACAAACCACCAAAACAAAAAACAAACAAAAAAACCAAAACAAACCCAGTGTGCACTTACTCATCTGCTATAAATTTTGTTATAATATTTTCTTGAGAGAAAATACCAGAAATAGATATTTATCACTCTGAGAACAGGACAAAGTCTCTGTTTCTAATTTAAAAGCTCCCTAAACATCTCAATTCTATACACTGTCAGAAGCACGCTGCACAAAGACTCAAAAGTGGTTATAAACTTCCCACCTCTCAAATGCAACCTTCCATTGCAAACATCCTGTGTAAAACTGAGTAAACCAGACAAACATAGTGCATTCTGAGTTCTTGATCATTTTGTATGACTATCTCTGCATCTCTAAAAAAGTTACATTAATACCATGTGTAGGTCTAGATTATGCCAGGTACTAAAAGATGCTAATAAATGCATAGGCTCCTTTGCACAACTCTAGGGTAACAAGCTATTCTTAGGTGTCTGGTAAAGGGAGCAATTCAAGCATCTGTTTTTATGGTAGAATTTACATATATTTTATATATTCTAAATGATACAGCAATTTTTACAAGCTTAAGAAAATGAATTTTTTATATATTTTTTTTTTTAAACTTCAGGCAGGTATGCAGCCTGTATATTTGCCTGTAATCTTCATGACATACCATACTGAAAAAGGAAGGCAAACAAAAATGAAGAGCTAAGAATTTATCTTCAGCTGTAAACAAGAAATACCAGTTGGTACAATGACTGCCGCGTACAATTCATTTATTGTGTTTTATCCCTCATACCAGCAAGCACCAATACAAATTACACTAAGAAAAAGAAAAAAAAAAATCAATGAAATGTTTCTAATTTGTTGTTAAAACACAGCCAGCACATACAACAGAAATATTAATGTAAGACACTACCAATTTTGACACAGTTTTTAGCTTTTTACATCTCAATTGCTGCATTTTTGAAAGAAACATCTAGAAAATATGCACAACTGTCAGTAACAAATCAAACCAAGTAAAGCATCTCAGTTTAAGGTTCATTCTTAAGTTTTGAAATAATTTGAAAACACTGATGAATGATGGAAAACACCTACACAAAAGATTTGCACAGTTAATTGTTTCAAAGTTTGTAAGTTCAGTGAATACATTGTCAACATGAAATCTTAAAAAATATTCGTATTTAAGTTATTATTTATCAGGTTCCCATTGTCTCTCCCTAATGCGTTCACACTTTGAATTGTGTGCTGAAAAAATGGAAGAATTTCAACAAATTAATTGCTTGTCTCTTTTTACTAAGATCATTACAGCTTACTGGTAGCAGTAAAAAATATTGTTCATTAATTTTTATTGGAGGGGGGAGGAGCGAGGAAGAGAGGACTATGGTCCAGGCTCAGAGGAAAACGGGCATTAAATAAAAAAATGATAACAAATGGATTTTTGGAATGTGTACACAGCCATATGCTGCTAAACCTGCTAATACTTACATATAAGCTTAATCTTACTACAGCAAGGAGTCTAATGTCTAGAACAAAATTACACATACAATTTTCAAGGTCACACACTTATGTATATGAGTTAACCTATTGCTGTGAAAAAATTGTCTTGCTTGCTGAATGATTTACATTCCAGTATTCCAATTTTAAATAAGCTTTGGCGACTCACCTTAGAGTTATTAGTCAGAATCTCAGAATTCATGATGAGTATGAAATAAACACTGTTTGTAACATACTGTATAGAAACCATCTATAATTACCATAGCGGTTTCTTTCATGGCTATTTAATTGCCTCCCATAATCATTTACAATCCACATGCAGCTGTGCATTCTATACAAAAAAATTATTGAACAGAATTGCATGAAAACATCCAAAGCACCTAATACAAAGCCCCTAACATTTTCATATCTAGTTGTTCAGGTTCATATGGTGCCTCTCAAGAGTTTTCCAAATACACTTTTTCACAACAACAAAGCAAACCTAATAGGCAACACAGATTAAGATTTATGACAAATTTTCCTTTTTTTAGAAGTTATGTTACTAACAACTACATAAAGAACACATAATAGCAAGCTTATTTAGCGTAAAAAATACTTGTCAGTGAAGCTCCACTGGTGCGTAATGCTTTGAAACCCATGTTTCAAACAGAGAAAACAATCACAAATCACAACCTTCAGTAAAAGATACAACATGTAAACTATGGCTTGAAGCACTCTCTTAGGAAATATAAACTATTTAACCATATAAAAATTTACCTGTATGTGCCAAAATAAGCCTGTCTCTCCCGGTCTTGGAATATTTATCGATTTATACACCTTCTTCACTGATTTTTCTCCCAGCGGGAGCCAGCAGCATTTGCTGGAGGAAGCGGAGGGTTTCCCTCCCATCCTCCACAGCAGGTCAGGGTTTGCTACAACCCAAACCCCCCTAAAGCCAAGCTTACAGCAAAGGGGTTGTGAGCATCCTCTCTTCCTACAGCTCTTCCCACTCCATGTACTCTTCAGATTTCACTGCTAACCATTGAATTTAACTCAGGGAAAGAGGAGAAGGATTTCAGGCATACGTTACAGACACAGAACCCAATGGCCTCATTAAGGTGTCTTTTGTAGAAGGGTTTTACAGAGCTGCTGAATTGAATGTCCCTCACTACTACCCATATAAAGCTTGCTCAGTTTACAAGAATGTGTGCCTTCTCATTAGTGATCTCCAAACTTTCCCTGCAAGGCAAATGATCTGAACGATCCCATTTTGACCATAATCTGACACCATGGGTAGCTACTGTGTGTCATATTAGGGGTAGAATGTGACTTTTAAGGTTTTCTACCAGCTTGTTAAGAATAGAGTTGAAGACAAGACCAGCTACATGGCCCTGAGTATTCTGGGTAACTGAAAGGATGTAAAACTTTTTTTCCTTCATTCAAGATGTTTTGATCAGCAAAACAGCAAGTATTTTGCAATGTTTATGTTAGAAGATCTTCTAAGATTATAATATCACCTTACAAAAAATCTACTTTCTCCCTACACAGCAACAGTGGTACTCCTTGCAAAAAAAAAGGGTCACAAATAAGAACGAGAAAATAATTGCAAGAGGACACAGGATTTTTTTTCATCCGCAGTTTTGCGGATGTTGTCTTCCAACCCCTCCAAACTGAAAACTATTTAAAAATATTAGGAAGTCATAAGAATGTAAATACAATAAAAGCACAAGCATACAGACCAACTAATGGGAAAGTCTGAATTCATCCTGTGGAAGGCTTTTTCTTCTTCCACCCTGACCCAACAATTTGACAACATTGGAGAACAATGTCCTGGAGACATCTGTCAGCCAACTGCATCAGAAACAAGAGGTACAGGTCTTTGACTCTGAAGTAGCTCGGTAGCTCACTGAATTGCAATGATCAAATTCAGATTTTTAATGAATAACAGTAGTTAAGAAATGTAAAAGGCATGGGTTTTTTTTATCTATACACACACATACAAGACATATATAACACTCCACCGATGTAGCAGAGAATACTCAAATGTCTGTAAAAGTTCTCTCTTTTAGATCTTTCAAATTTCTAGAAGAAATTTTTTTACAGAAGTAACATGAGCACCATAAAGGAGACATTTGATAATGTTCTTTGCAAGATAGCAACTTACATTTTTTGAGCCTATGGTGTAACAGGGAAAATACAGCGACAAACCGACAGACAGATGATAGCAAAACAGAGTACAAATAAATGTTTTTTTTGTGGAGAAAGGTCCCACAGACAATTGTGCTAAAAACGAATGACAGATGAACAGTAAGGCAACAAAATTAACTGAGATGTAAGAGACACTGAATAGTCATATCTTCAAACTCAAGAAATAGTGATTTCTTCATACCTTTTCACATACATGCACAGAAGGAAACAGGATATTAAACCAGCTGAATGCTTGGCCTGACCAGTACAGTTGTTCTTATACCTTTGTTTTAGAACATCCCAGCAGCACAATGCTGCAGCATTTCTTCATTCAACCTACCAAGAGACCACTGCCAAAAGTGGTTGTCCACTCCCCTTCTACCCAACCCGTATACTTGCAGTGTTTTATCTAGTAGTGGTACATCAGGATGAGCTAGAAAATCAGCCAATTGATTTTGCTGGGTTCATTTTTCATGAGTCCACAGCAGTAGTATGTGAGGAAAAAACCTTGCTGGTTTCCAGAAGAGGAATTACAGAAGTTCACTGGTTCACTTAGAATAAGGTTCTCTCCTACAGAGAGTTCTAAGATATGTGAGTCGCAAGAAGGTGGTCAGAAAAAAACAGTTGAAAAATGGGCAATTTCATAATTTTAACCTTACTGCAAGTAGATTACAAACACCTTTTTTCTCTCTTGCATGGCTTTTTTTTTAAAATTTTATTTTATTGTAAGTGTGTTTTATTTCTCAGGGAAAACTACAGAAAACTCTTTCTGCCCCCCCCGAAGCTCCTCAACTCAAAGAAATAGGTTTGTACTGGGTCAGTGAGCTGAAGCATCTCACCGTGCCGAATACCAGAGCTGGTGTGAGAAGTGAAAGACATGGCACAGCTCAGAAAAGGGCCTCTTTTGGTGGTGCGAGTTAGTTTGCCTCCGCTTTCTTACACCCCCAACGTGCCTGCATTCTAGTTCATGTAGGACGATGAGTGTCATCAAGCAACTGATAGGAAATAAAAAGGATATGAAGCACCTAAGACACCATAGCGCACACTTAGACCTGGCGGTCCAGGGCGAATTTGTTTCACAGACTGAGAGTGCTGGTTTTAATATGGCATTTTCTGTAAAAGCTCAAAGCACACTGCAGGCAACTTGTTAATTCTCACACCCCCACCATTAAATAGAAAAAAAAAAAGGGAAAAAATCTCTCCAGTTGAGACTACTCCCTTCTGGTGGAAAATGGTCTTTTAGCAAGGGGAAAACATAATTTGTATTTTTAAAAAGGCATAAATATGAAAAACATGTATTTTTAAAATTATTTTTTGATAGAAGAACTCAGTGAAAACAAAAAAATATTAGCAATAAAGTAGTTACAACTAGTCTTTCATTAAGATTCAGCATTTATGCAGCTACTGCTGCATAACTCAGTATGGCAATCCACCAAGAGTTGTCGACGCTGGTATCTTGAGGTCATCCTTATGAGGAAAAACACATGAACAAACAGTGAGTTATCTGTGATTTTCTTTTTTTTAATGCCATAACATATACTTGAAATAGACAGAATATAGACCTGAACCAGTGTATATAGAAGAAAGAACATGTTTAAATATTTTATTAACACTATTAATAGCAGTTACAAAATACACATTTTTCTGGATAAAGTCAGAAAAAGCAATGAAGACTCAGGAAATAACTGGGAAAAAAAATTGAAAACTTATAGGTAAGTGAAGATTTTTCACATGCAGAAAGTATTTTGTTTAGCTTGAAAAGCATATTTATCTAACACACAATGTTGCTGGTTTACAATTGTGTACTGCTCATTATTTGAGACATACAGAATAAAAATAACTATCATATCCTCTGAAAAAATATCTCCATCTCCATACTTCCAAAATAAAATCTACTGCTTATAACTTCTTCGTAATATCTGACTCTTCAAATCTAATTGTGTTTTGTTTAAAATATTGTATATTTATCGAATCTTATGTTCACAACAATTGTCCTAAAGAAATCACTTCCATATTATACCTTTTTATTTACAGCAACTTCCGGAAAGTAGAGAATTTTACAAAGAATGTATTGATTGCAAGATAATAATAGACGGTAGCTGTGTGATCTAAGTAGTTTTTCTTCAGAAAATGGATCAAGTGATAATGTAGTGTTGTGATTTGTAAAGGTCACATGCTGGCAGATCAAATCAATCTTAATTTTGAGAATGGTGTAAGAATAAAAAAAATTCCATTTTTAAGTGCTGGATCTTATCAATGCCTGGCTTTAGAGAAACAATCATAACCATAGCTCTAATTAAAATATTTTGATGAGTTCACTGTATTAATTCCTGCTCCTAAGGTAGCAAACACTGTGTTGAGAACTACCTGGTTGCAGCAAGATTAACTTTCTGCTCAGATGTCTTCTATCTCCCCATCCACCCTAGCTGCAAATATTTTTCCAATATTGTATTATTTTTACTACTAATAGAGAAATTTCACATATTAAAAAAATCAAACAATTCAACAAAATCTATTTGCATTTGGATTTAATCTATTTAACAATACTCTGCAAAGTGCATCTTGAACTTTGGTGAGAGCTTTTAAAACTAGATCTATAAGCTTAAAAGAGAAATCTAGTACAAGATAAGTAAAGGACAGAGTCCTGTTCTATCTCATTATCCCTGTGCAAATATGTTTCAAGCTGAAATGCAATGGAAACAGACTAACAGAAGCCTATGGTTTAAGAGAAATACATATGCGTTCTGTCCCTTTGAAAAGAATAATTCTTAGATTTGGGGAGCCAAGCAGAATTTTACCAGCATGAAAAATGTGAGTTCTAGTTTCTCCATTTCATGAATATTCAGAAGAACACACATCCAAAGCAACGCTTCTTCAGAGATGTCTATTTTGTATGAACAATCTAGCAAAATACTTACATTACAGCAAAGAATGCATAGACAGGCTAGGTGAAAGACACTGCATTTCCCAAGCTTCCAGATTCCTCCATTAGTTTAATAAAAATATTTTGTTGTTCTTTATTAATAAAAGAGTTTACATCACTAGAAATATTTGCTACATTTATAGTCTGTATGCAGCTCGCTGAAGAGTCTCTGTGAGTCTCTTGCATGAAGACTTACACCAAGTATGGTGGCAAGGGAGTGCAAAGAAAAGCAAAAACTGCTTACTGATGACTAATAGCATAACAAAAATTATCATCCAAGTTCCTTTCCCTTTATTAAAAGTTTTATGCTTTCCAGGAAAATACCAGATTTTAAAAAAATCTTCTCCATATCAACACAAAGTGTTTGATAGCCATTGATCTTGGTCATGAGAAGGTATCAAAACCACGAAGATTACTGGCATCCTCTTGTACTGTCTTGTCCAGGCTAGAGAAGGCTTATCCCTCTCACTCACCTGCAGATCCCAGATGTGGATGCCAGCCCTTCAGCCTCCACCACTACGTCACAGCCATTTAGCACTTTTAACCTTGTGAATGTGAAAAACATTGAAGTGTCTTTAGCTAAGAGCACTTCAAGTAACACCTGCCAAACCCCGAGCATTGTTGAGCGCGCAGCTGCTGGGCACTTCTGCAGTGATACTGTTTAGGACAGCATCTTCCAACAGATGGAAACACATGCAACACATACAGCTGCTAGTTGTAGGAAAATCTCTTGTCCATGTAGTAGAAAGTGAAGGACAACAGCGGCTATTCTAGAGCTGAGAAGACTGCTTACACTTTTGATGACAAAGTGATGGCAAGTACCAAAGTTTGGTACTTGCAGCTCTGCCACCTCCAAGCCACGAGGAGGGAGAATGTGCTCCCAGGGACAGACCAGGCACTGGGTAAGAGCAACACAAGCAGCCAGGGGAGCTGAGCACACAGCACTACATCCCACAGTAAGAGGGGGTGACCTTGATGTGTACGATGTGCTACCTTGACTGTCAGAGCAACTATCTTAGGGAAAGAGCAAGAATGAAGAATGATGAGAGAAAAGAACTGTCTTGGGTTCTTCATGTCTGCATGTTATGGCTAGGCGCTACCTGTGTCAGCTTGCCTCTGTCCTGCATGTAGGCTTTGCAGTTTGTTTCCTGAAATACTGGCAGACAAGTCTCTTGATCATCATTTCATGATGAGAAATGGAAGCAAGTGATAGGCAGGAGAGAGATCAAAGGGACAGAGAGGGAAAAGGGAGTGGAAAAAAAACAACCAGGCAAGTCTTCCTCCCGCAAATCTGTGGCTGTATCACTGACTCGCTGATCTCTCAACCAGACCATCCTTGTGCAGGATAGTGACAATGGACCAAGGATATTCTTGACAGCAGAGAAAAACCCCTTTCTGGAGATGAAAAACATCATCACTTTTACTTAGCAGAGGACTAATTGTTCCCACCAGAAATGAATACATTTAAAAAAGTGTCAGTGAGCTCCTGTGCATGTACAATCAACACAGGAACACTGACAGTGAGAAGTAAGCACTTTCTTTATGGCCTTATATATGTACCTGCTCGCCTTCCAGCAGAAACAGATCAGAGTGCTGGAAGTTTCTAGTTTTCTCATGGAAAAGCCCCCTAGTGCTAGTGGCCAAAGCATGTCTGTTGTCCCTTACCAAATGGAGTTGGCACAGACGCACACGGAAATGGCTCTGTGCATCCTTAAATCCTGAACTGACTGGGATGCATCAAGTCTGAAACGGAATTTTCTCCCAAACTGGACTTTTGAAATAGCTCTAGAACTGACAGTAAACTATAAACATCAACTCTACACCCAAAACTCTTAATATCATACCTCTTGGGAGATAGAAGTGTTGTGCCCAGTCCCTGCTCATGCAGCAGATTGCTCTGCAAGCGGGCCAACAGATACATGTATATGACAGCAGTAGAAGCACCATAAAGCTCCAGTGTCCAGTGTTGGTTGAACATAAAAGCTCTGACTACAATACAAACTAGACATACTGAATCATTCCTGCTGCTATAATTGATGTCCTGGACACTTTGCCTGGCATTTCCCAGATTTCCCTGAAGCTTTACAAGTTTCAATGACTAAGCCACACACACTGGCCTGCACCGTACGTAGTTTTGAACAACGCAGTGCATCTTGTGACTGCCTCTGGTATCAGAAATGCATACCTGGATTCAACAAATGTAGTGCCTGCCAAACTGCCTTTCACACTGGTAGCTGAAGGGTTCATGAATTGCCACCCTGGTTACATACCCGTGAGTTTCATACCTGATATAATAACTGTACACACCGGACATACTTCAAAGACACAGTTACTAGAATAAAAGTATGTAACAGCAATCCCCTTTTCACAAGTCTACACAACCTGTTTTGAAATACTGAATATCAAATCAGAACTAAATTTTTCCTAAATTCCTTAGTGTAACCCAGAACTTAAAACAAACAAACAAAAAAATACTTCAAAAAAAAAAGACACAATCACATACAGAAGGGAATTCCTTAGATATTCAAATAAGCTACAGTGCTTAGAAAACACTAAAAAAAAGTAATAGTTATACTTTGCTGTTCATATTTTAAAGCCATGAAAGAATCACTCAGATTGAACATCTGAATACATTTTAGAACCATAGCACATACTACTATCCAGTTTATAAAATTAAACAAGTAACTTTAACAGTAGCTTCATGCCATTTTAGTGAGTATTGTTTATAAATGTCAGTGAGAAAAATAAGACAAGTTCTAGAAGCAATATACTGTGCTTCCACAGGGGCAAACCAGAAACTCAGCGGGGGGGGGAAGGGAATCTAGTTCAGGGGAGGGGGAAAAAAAGGGGGGGGGCTGTCACTGAGCAACAGAAATTAATTTCCACAAAAGAATAAGGGAGGCGTTTAGCTAATCACTATCTATCCCTCTAGACCAGTATTTGCATGTGTAACATCCCATTCTAGACAAATAGTAAGAACAGTATAAAATGACTAGTTTCCCCCCCTTACCCCAAAATGTAAAGTCAACATACATGAACCAATATTCCAGATTACAATAAGAAACTAATCTGATCTTAGAAATAAAATTTTAGATTTAATTTATGACTACTAGAAGTCACTATTATAAGTAAGCTTAATGAAAATAACTATCTGCCTACACTGACAGAGGCATCACAATTTCATACTCATATTATGCCATAAATTTTTGTTCCCCAACTCCTATTCCAAAAAGCTCTTAAGGATGTCTTATTACTCTTGGCTTTATATCTAAACGATAAAGAAATTCTTGTTGGAGCCTTGCATAATCTCTGTTAAAGACACTTAAACTATTTTTCTGTTTAAAAGGAGAACATTCATTCTGCAAGTTGGAAGACTAATCCCAACAATAACTTCTCCTAATAATTACCTGCCTGCACTGTGGCTACTAAGGAGATACTAAATTACATCTGAAAAAACCCTACAGACCTCTGCATACTCCTAAAATATTAAAATATTGTGTATGGTAGACAAAACATTAAAGTGGAAATATGTTTCAACAAAAATGGACATTTTAAACTTTCAAACAAAAGTAGGAGACCTAAAGGTCTCTCAAAGGCTTTTGGCGAAAATTTCTCTTGTATTTGAATATTTGCTAACATTTTGTAAAGGTTTGGATAGAATTAACTTCAAAATGTAATACCTTTCAGAGATACTGTCTGGTCAGTCAGTGAAGTCTAACTGAATTTGTCACAACGTGTGAACTCCAGTTTGGTAGGAGCTGATTTTCCTTAGTTCACATTTGAAGTTAAAACATTTTGACTGAAACAAACAAGCCTCCAAATATGCTGTGACCTTTGCATAACGGATCACCTCTTTCCAAGTTCTGCAGCTGTAGCCAGCAACAACACACTAATGAACAATTTGCCCACATTCAAAAATCTCCAAAATGCTTTAGCACCTGACATTTAGAAAAAAAAAACCAAACACTTTCCTTTGGCTGGAATCTGACAGTAGGAACTACTGCATGTCTGGAGCATTAGATCAGCCCTACAGATGCGAGAGGTGATACTTTGTCAATATAGGTAAGACTCAAGTTCAGAGCTAGAGCTGCTGTTGCCGTTCAGCTCTATGGGTATCACGCAGCACCACGGCTTGGGAGTTGTTCCTTGTCTCTTGCACCTTGCTTGTACAACTGGCTGGTGCTTGTGGTGAAAGCTTCCAGCTTCCATTGCACTGCACAGAGGCAAGGCCTTGTTTTCACAAGAAGCACCAGCTTCTAGCTCCCACCAGTCCCATGTAAATACGTAAGAATGGAGAATCTCTTGGTCAGGCAGACTGACTCTCTGAATGCAAATGCAAGCTGGGAATGAATTTTAAATTAGAGAAGACACTGAAAGGGATACGAATCAGTACACAAAGCAGGCACGAGGAGTTTGTAGACTGGATCTCAAATAGTTTCCTTTGATACTAGAACAAATCAAAGCAGATTACAAAATGTTCACTTTTTGTCTTCGGTCTGGAAGATGTCTGTAACAGTAATTCGGTGACTGTTCTGAGCAAAGAAAACTCAGGGGTGAAAACAGGTGTAGTAAACATTGATTTAAAGTCAAAACAAAATCAGCTACAGCCTTAACAGTGAGTAGTCACCACACCAACCATCTGAGCAGTCTTCCCAGGCTGTGCTGCTCACTGAACATGCGGAAGTCTAACAAGGCTGTGCCAGCACAACCTCTACAGCTTCAGAAGTGCTTATATGCTATAGGATGATAAAGGACATTTGCATCCTGCCCAAAGTGTATCCAAGCATCTTGAAGCTTTATACAGAGGAATGTAGAAGCAGTAATAGGCACTTCATTCCTAATCACTAGACCTCTAGAACTGCCAGTCTTCTGTCAAAGAGACTGCTTAAATCAGTCAACTAGCCAAGGATCTCGGCATCGGACTTGGTACCCTAAATAGCCATCACAGTAGAGGGAGTTTGTTTTCTGTTATTCTCCAAAAACTGAACGACCATATGCAATATCAAGTATGAATCACAGTAACTGTACTTACACTTTGAAATCTAACAAATGAAAACAACCCCAAACAACTTAAAGTTTTAAGAAAATTATTCACCCAAGTAACATCATATAGTAGCTGGAAGAAAACACACTAAAAGTTATTCTGAAGCAGTAAGTATGATGCAAGAGCTCCTATTAAAATACACTCGACTTGTGTAACTAAGATCTGTGCTAAAATGAAAGGAAAACACTGAAAGCAAAATATATGAGATGGTATATTTAGATTTTGAGTAAGAGAGAATGGTTTCATATTGATCCCTGAAATAAAATGGAAGCTAGCCAAGTTATAGGACACTCAGAAAAAGAATGAATGCTTCTTTCACACACAGCAAATATGGAGACAAAGAAGGAATAGAGAGAAATGAAACTGTCAAGAGAGGAAGTTCAGACCACAAGGTACTAAAAAAATGCCAATGTTATATAAAACAAATGAGATTTGCAGGTAGAGGAAAGGTATCAATTGAGAAGTTCAGGATCAAATGTGATACTGAGGTTATTACTGAAAGTCTTAAATAGCAACTATACAAGCAGAACAGTTGATTTGTCCCCAGGAGAAACACATCCATGCGAAGTATTTAGAGAGAGTCCCCACAAGCAGGCAAAGAGAACAGAGAAGAGTCATTAAAGGTGTCAAGAAATATGTACAGCTGAGAATCACAAGCACATAACTGTCAGTTAGCAGTATAGTTTAGACATGGTATATAGGAAAGGGCAGATGGCCAAGAAGTGACCCTTGTGAGAGGGACTCGAGAGAGCAAGGGTCTTGTCACATAAGAAGCGAACAAATACACACCTTCTTTTATTTTTTAAGAGATGTGTAGAAAAATGTCCACAATAAAAGGATAGGGCAGGCAGCTGGATGAGAGATTTGTACAAACATAATTATATATGGAAGAGAAAATGAAAGAAATAATACCTGCACACAGAGATTGCACAGAGTTCCTCAGGGCAGTCATTATCCAGAGTTAGGTCAATCTCCAATATAATTTCTTAACAAGTATTTTGGAAAAGACTATGAGTAAGGTCTAAACATTGAGTATCTTCTCTTTTCACTACCAAACAATTCATGATAAAAATGTTCCTTAGCTGGAGGATTTTATATCAGGCCTTTTATAGATATGACATTTAAATCTTTTATTAACGGAACAATCTAAGCCAACTCTTACAAAGCAAAGCAGCAGGTAGGCAAGCTCACTCCAGGTATTGGGTACATTTACCCATTTATTTAAATTATCAAACTAGATAGAACTGTAAAATGAAAATATCACTTGTCAGCACATATCAGCTATAATTGGTGCTGTACATTTCACGAATAAGCCAAAATTGAAGACTCTATAAGTGTCTGACTAAGTAGCAACTCAAGTCGATGCCAAACTTGCTTCTCTCAGAGCCTGAACAGTTTCTAGATTATCCCCTTGCTTCTCTCAAACTAAGGATTTAAAAGAATATGCCTATTACTTGAAGAAACTAAATTTTCATCACAGGAAACACTTATAAGTAAGTACATACTGGTATAATTATATAATATATCGTATAATTGGTATAATGATATAATAGTATAAAATGGTTAATGAGAAAATAGAATGATATTATCAACTTGCTCAAACCCACTTAAAACAGTAAGATTCTTTATTTTTGAAAGAAGTCTTAACTAACAGCAAATTTTTGTAACATTATTTTTTTTTTTTTTACTATCTAGATATTGGTTGAGCATCGGGGGAGTTGAACTCTGCAGCGCGAAGAACAGATCTAGGTTCTAAGCTTCATATAACTCACATGACATCTATTTACAGCATACGTATGTTTGGTATGTCTTTCACATGGGCTGGAGGTGAAAATGGGAGAGTCCTCTCCAGTCTCCCAGTTTTTGCATGAATTAAGCAGAGGCCATATTAACAAGCAGGCCTCTAAATCCAAAAACTCTGGCATCCTTTTGCCAAAACTTTGCCTTCCAAACAAATAAGAAAATGGAATATCAGAAGCTGCCTTTTTATTACTGAGATCAGGAAAATGGGAATAAAAGAAAACTAGGAAGATAAAAGAATAAATTAAGATTAAAATGTTTCAAGTCACAATGATGCATCGTATGCACATCATTACAGAGCACATTAAAAAATAACACCCTAATATGATTACATTTAAGTGTTCTATGAGGATATGCATATGATATATTGTTGTGATTTAAAACATTTCATTTCTATTGAAGCAGCTCTACAGCTTTAAAACCTCCTGCAATTTTGCATGTCTGCTGCCTTTTACATTCTTCAACATCAAATGACAGATTCTGCTGAATATTTACTCACTAAGAGCCTTGGCAGAACTTGCATTTTATTGTAGTATTGTAACTCTCTATACAAGTTACCAGACCTTCTGCTTAGCATCACGGCATCAAGAACTAGAGTAATCTCAAGCAAAATTTTCATTCAATTGATTTTTCTCACTGACAAGACTCCTCTGCTTAAAAATCCTGATGATTTGAAGCATCCAAAAATTGTTAATGCTCAGTACACAAAAGACTTATCTGCTGCATTGTCTGTCCAAGACTCAGTAGATAAATTGGAAATACAGATACTTATATTTTACAGGACAGATTTCTAACCCTGCTTCAACTGGTAAAGACAAACACATGCTAAGTACTCCTGGAAAAATCTACTGTTCAACTTATAAATAAGTGTTCAAATACATACACTATATACATACCTACAAGTTACACACATAGCTACTCAGACAAAATACTCTAAGAAACCTTACAGTATAAGTAGATGAACAAATGAATGTATGAATGAATATTGCTTATTTTCAAGTTTTAAGCAGTGCAGGT
This sequence comes from Ciconia boyciana, assembly GCF_034638445.1. Taxonomy (NCBI): domain Eukaryota; kingdom Metazoa; phylum Chordata; class Aves; order Ciconiiformes; family Ciconiidae; genus Ciconia; species Ciconia boyciana. Next base: position 38,121,456 of record NC_132938.1, read on the forward strand.
TTCCAAGCCAAACACAAAAGCTGGGAATGTAACATATTGCTCTGAAAACACTGACTAAACCAGCAAAGAAAGGAAAGTTTGTTAAAAATATAAATAGTGTGGTATGGCACAAGTGGAACAAGTAGTTTTGCCAGTATTTGAAAACCAGCAGCATAATGACAAAAAACCAACCCTGCAACAAAACTAAGGTTTCTTTTTGTCAAATAGTATTTCAAGTCATCTGATCTTGAGAAATCAAAAGAATAGCTCAATTATCTTAGCTTTCATTCTCAAATCACAATGGAGAAAGATCACAACTTGTAAGAAGTTTAGTAAATACATGAATCAGTTTATGTATCACTAGCGATAACTCAGCAAACCTTCTCTATCCATTGTAAGTGCATAGTGTTAACAACCCTTTCATATGCAAATTGAGAAGGTTACTGTAAAACAGAATAAAGAATGCATCTAGCATCTTTTCACTGACTTTATTTACAGTGTTTCTTGGTGATGAAAACATCCACATAATGTATGCAGCCTTGCTATTAATATACTAGTTCTCCAGTTTCCTTTTAGACATACTAATATTAGTCTCAAAAAAACCCAACCCAACACCCCTATTTTGTACCACCGTGTCAACAGGTTCCACAGCCACAAAGACATTAAAGAGTCCCCTACTTCCATGAAAAGGGCTTGAGGAAAACTAGCGACAGCAGAGACATCTCTCTTCCATCTTCTCTTCATCTCTGCCAGCGATTTTCATGAAGTCCTACTACTAATTAAATGACCTGTCCACACAGGCGTAGCCTGTTTTTTGGACAACTGACCTGCGTAACAGCATTTCTGTAAATCAAGCCAGTGCTAAACCCTTTCCTGCTTCCCCCACATCAGGTCCTGTGGTTGCAGCATGCCATCCATGCTGCAGGGCTGGAGGTGAGCAGGAACATGCTCAGCCCAGCTCCCCCAGACATGGTGGCTTCACTCCACTCTCACAGCATGCAGCAGACGGAGTGGCAACGTGAACCGAGAACTGGTAGTGCCTGGCTACAAATACAGGGATATCAACTGCTGATGTGAAGAAGTCAGATTTAGGGAAAACTGAGGAGACTGAAGCCCATTAGCTTCCATCCATCCCAGTAAAAGCACATGCATCTGTTTGGGAAGGATGACTAAACTGTGTCATCTGAAATACTTCAGATGACTTTCATCTTTCACTTTCCATTGCTCCCTGCAGAAGAAAAGCAAGTTATACTGCAGTCCTGAAAGCTTTAATTGAGGGATTTCACAGATATTTGTATTCTTTTAGTTTGTTTAGTGTTTGTTTTTAATCAAAAATTTTCCGTCAAAACAAACTGGTAAGTTGATAGCAACATGATTCTGTTCCAGTATCACAATCTTACTTTGGTTGGTAGACTGGCAGCCTTCACAAATTTCAGTTATTCAAAGAGAGGCTAACTAGTTTGAAAAATAAATACATTGGTAAGAAACAAACAGTCACAGGGAAATAAAACAGAGGCTAAGAGGAGGATGGCACTTTCAAGGGAGGTGAGCAATCCACTGAAAGAAATCTCCTTTAATAACTGCATTGGCCAGAAAGCATGAAATTAATTACTGTTCCAAAATTCATAATGTATTCAGAGACCTCAAATAACAGACATTACTATCTGGCATTTCAGGCACAGTGGCTGAGGTATACTGATTGTAAGCATAAATGTTCATATTATGAAACAGGCAGATGGTCTGCTTCACCAGAAACATTACAGTCTGACATTTGTTATCAATTGTACTGATTTAATACTAATGAGAGTAAATGGAGACAGATTTGCAAAAATCTGTCTCTCAGGAAGATGTATGTGTGCCTTTAAAAATCTTTTACTTCAGATATATCATGCTATGGTACCAAGAGGAATAATGATGTATTTTAATATACAGCACCACTCTGACATTTGTGCAGAGCTTTCAGGCCAGTAACCAAAACCTACAAGTACAGGAGAATAAATTTATTCAGGAAAAGAAGCAGAGGTAGTGCTTCAGGATTTCTGCCATAGCAGCAATCAAATGTATTAAGATTAAATGTACTTTTTATGATATTATAAAATACTATTATATCCATTACTAAGACTTTTATTCACAAGTAGAGCAATTGTAAGACAAGCACAGTAAGGGTAAGTTAAACTTGCCCTCCAAATGCCGAAATGCTGTGCTCCTAGTCTGTGTGTCCCTGCTGACCCCACGCTCACTGCGGGCAGGGGAAAGAAGGAAGAGCCACCAGGCTCCCCCCGACACCATGAACTACCAGGAACCCAAGATGGGTTATGCGGAGCAGCCTGCCCCGTCACACTCACTGGCTGCGTTAGGGACTAGGGGATAAATCGGAAATCCCAACTGATGAACGTTAAACAACAGGCATAAATTATCAGCACTTTCTCAAGCCTAAGACTTCTCCTTAGACTTGGTCTACTGTATGCAACTACTTTGGGTCTTAAGTGGATACTGTGGCATGTGCTTCGTTTGACCTGGTTTCTCCAGAATCAGTAAGGCTATGTTTCTCATAATGATGAAGTGGTGAAAGTGTTCCTTGTAAGTTAGTGTCTAGCTGCCAAAGTTTCAGTAAAGTGACCACATTAATACCTCCAAGATTTCCGTTGTTATGAATAATGATAAAGTACTCCGAGTCTTAAAAGCATCTTTTCAAATATAAATTAACAATGAACACCATGCTCTTGCAAAAAGGTGCTGAAAGATGGTCAAGGCACTATTTTAAAATTCATTCTTAAATCTAAACACTGTGCTATCTAATAGTGGAGCAGTGAGGCAGGCCATTTAGTGAACTGCTGACCCTTGAAACATTGACTAGATATGTAAGGGTTCCCCAGAGCACTAGCATTCCTCATTCAGCAGGACACACCGAGGCAGAGACACAGAGCCCCTGCAAAGGGCTACAACGAACCAACACCACAGAAGCTCCTTGCTTGTTTTGCTCCCTTCAGGTACTTTCTGTTCTGTTTCTTCTGCAACACCAAAATAAGTGGCATGAAATACAGAGCAACTTGTTACCTTCTCATTAATTATGCAGCATCGATTCCATGAAGATTCTGAGTTTATTCAAACCACTCTGAGCACAAGCACAATGTAAGACTGAGGTGTAGCAATGCAGCATTATGTTACAATTTAATTATTTCACTTCCATTTATGTCAAACACCAAAACCTGAGGATTGATTCAGACAGACCAGATTTCTTCTTTTATAGTCAGAACTTTAAATACTATTATTTATTCATTTACTATTTCATTTAAAGCTAACGTCTGTTTATTATCTGAGGATAGATTACTATGTTTTTTATTGTGAAGTAAAAATATATTTGTTTCTAATCATCCATACACTATATCAAATTAATACAACAGATAAAGAGATGTTAAAAATAAGTCTTTTAACCAAATCTGTCTATAGACAGAAAACAGATTTTATTGTATTTGTCATTGCCTGGGAACCCTGATTTCAGCTAAGATATTCTGACCCTGTAGGTCAGGCATTAAATATTACATTTCCCCAATTTTATAATGTTTTATAGCAAAGACATGGTCATTGCCAGCAACTTCTAAAATAAGATTAAAACCAAGATTCTATTCCTTGTACACATTGCTGTATTAGCATACTGCAAAAATATGTAGAGTACTGTACTTCAAACTGAGATTAAAATGCCTCTGGATTTTTAGTCAAGTCAAGAAAATTTAAAGTAAATTCAGCTGTACACACTGTAACACCCTTTCTCTGAAGCTTCTCCATTGGAACACAACACAAATTAACTGTCATGTTTAAGCAATTATCTCCTATCAAAATGATCAAAACCCTAATTTACACAAGAGATACAGTGGATGCATTTCCAATTCCCCCTCTAGCTTCCCCAAGACAGTGTAACAGTTCCAAACGAATACAGTCGCTCACTTTATATAGGTGGGGGGAAAAAAAAGTGTTTTTTAAAAAAATGTTATTTATTTTTAAGTAAATGGAAAAAGTGTGATCTTGCCTGTAAGGAACAGACTGGAAGTACAAAAGGTATGCCAGTGGATGTTTTACATATTGGTACAGTCGTCCAGATCAATATCATAATTATATTATATTTTTTTCACAGAAAACTGATAGCACAAATAGATACTATTTGATTTTTCAAATCAGCTTTTCACAGGGTGAGGAAGAGACTAAGCAGATAGAATGAATTTTGGAGTCAGACTCCTGGAACAGGATTTGCCTTTTGCAACCTTAGGCAAGGTGTCTGCTCCTGTCTCACAAACACTAGCATCTAGAAGAGGAGCAACACCAAGCTTACCTTCTTAACCAAAACATATAAACAAATCAGTGTCATTTAGCAAGGGGGGGGATTGGACACCACAACGACACAGACAGAGGGAAAGAACAATAATTGTTTTTCCCCCTTTCGTTCTTTCTAGACACTCTTGTGGACTACAGCAGTGGAAACTTTTACTCACTTTTTTTTTTAAATACAGGGCTGGGTCTTATTTGTACAATTCTAATACTTCACTTTTAAGTGATTTGTTGTAATAAATTAATACACACACATATACTTTGTATACTCTCTCTCTCCTGCATGCAATATGCAAATTCCACTAAAATCCATTGCAAATACCAGAGCCTAATTTTGAAAAGTGACTAAAAAGGCACAATATACAGAAGACCAAAGTCTTTTTTAACTAAAAATATCTCCTGGAGATATGAACTACTTTTCCTCTTGCATTGTTTTGTTTTCCCCTGTCCCTTCGTACACACAATCTCACAGTCTTTTATTAGCACTGCTACTGAACTTGGAGCTTTTTGACTAAGGAACAGAATACAATGGATAACTTCTATTCCAAAAGTCGGATAACAGAACTATTTGTAATTTATTTCTTTTAAATTGAATTGTGCACTCAGACATTGTCATATACAAAACAGTAAGTAATTTTTTTTTTAAATTACTGAAGAGAGACAACAGGCTTTTGTTTGTTTTTTTTAAAAAAAAAAACCCAACCAAACCAAACCAAACAAAACCCAAAAAATAAACCACCACCACCCCAAACATTAATTCTTTCCCCCCCTTCCTTTGCCGTGGCTTTCCTCATGAAACAGTGATTTGCAAGTTTGAAGAACAATTATTCTGGATCAGCTAGAAGAGTCTGATGCAGTGTTGTATGAAAATAGTGATGGACCAGTACAACATTTTATACACCTTCAGCTTTGGTTTTGGTTAGAAGCTAAAACATGTTTGTTGATGCAAAGACAATAATAAAATAGCTTGCCTTCTCTAGAAACCAAAGTGAAAGCAAAAATCCCCAAATACCATAATAAATTTTACTTATACCAGTTAGTAAATGGTTAAGAGACAAAAATCATTACTATGAAACCCATTTTGTTTCCCATACCATTGTAAAATCTATTGGTAAAATCTGAATGGTAGCCAATGCTTGTCAGAAAACCTGAATCCGTTTGTTCTAATACTGAGATACACTTGAACCACCTTCCTTGCAGGCGCACACATTAGCAGCACACAAATTAGCAGTATGCAGGTACTTGAACAAATGCTTGCAAAACTGGGACCAAGCATTAACGGTAGCTTTTGCTTTGGACAGACAACAGTACTTCCTTCCACAGTCCTTAAGAACTTCCCTTGGCCCATAAAGCTGTTTGAAGAAAGATGTACCTGCAAGGAAAATTCTTTACTGAAGGAAATTTCTTTACTGAAAGGGTGGTCAAGCATTGGAATCGGCTGCCCAGAGAGGTGGTGGAGTCACCATCCCTGGAGGAGTTAAAAAAATGTGTAGATGTGGCACTTCAGGACATAGTTTAGTAGGCATGGAGGTGTTGGGTTGATGGTTGGACTAGATGATCCTAGAGGTCTTTTCCAACCTTAATGATTCTATGATAAGGAGATGGTCTGGGAAAATAACAGTTAAAAGTTCTGAAACATGGAATAAAAAGTTTCTATAGACTTCTTAAATTTCTTCATACTTCACTGACTAAATACACAGCAAATTACTTATGACAATCTGTGGTTAATTTTCACTATATTCTCAAAATACAGAGGTTCAACTTTGAAATTTGATCAATATTCATACCATCTTACATATCAAGCTAATTGGTAGAAATGCTGCAATATATTCTTTGAGACATTTCTCAGGAACAATTTAAGTATTTGTTACCCAATGTGAATAAATCTCCTGTTTGTGAACATTGATGATGGTTAATGGAAGTATTACATTGTTAGAAAGGTTTAAAAGTGACTTTTAGAGGCATGTAAACAGCATAAAAATAGAACAAAACATATCACAATGAAACCATGAAGGCGTAATTTAGATACATGCACAAAAAGCAAAGTCCTTTTTCCTCTCAACGAGAGAACTATTAAAACCACAAGAGTCACATGCAAAAAAGCAGCTTTAACACAGGACTGACTTTGAATAGTTTTAAAAATCAGGACTATGTAGCTTTGCAGCAGTAAGATACATATAATGAGTGCATACTCTAGAAAGGCCTCTATTTAAAATTTTGCTACATAATTTTACAAAGAAGATCTAGCAGTCCTCAGACTACATGCATAATTAAGAATGAACATTGCAAACAAAAAGCTAATAAAAATCTGAGCAAAGACAACTGAAGTCAATTGTACATTTTATATATTCTTTAACTAAGACCAATTACCTAATTTATCATCTATAGTCCTGACAAAACCCTGGGATTTGCGTGCTAACAGCACATGCACGTCAATCGCTGTCATCTTCTAATCCAGAAATCTGCATATGTATTTCTATAACAGGATTAAGATTAGTTTTATGAAAGTTTACACAAGTATAAACCCACAGTTGTCCTGAAAGCAGTAACTCTGTGTTCCACCGCTTCTACCCAGGCCTGTGCATCCCCGCCCCTTGTCCCATCGCAAAGTTTGTGGTTTCCCTGTTACCAGAGCTCACCTGAGTTAAATACTCATTTTCGCCAAGTCAGTTTTAACTTGGGTCCATTCCCCAGCCTCTAACTGCATCCAGCCACTGTGACACCTGTGCAGGCAAGCGGAGGCTGCAATACAGGAGGCACAGGCAGGGACACCCAGAGTATTCACGAAACGACCATCTTCGCCTCATAACCTGGCTTCATGATCTGAATCCAGCAAGCATTACGCAGTGAATTACAAACCCATCCAGACCCAAAAACTATTTCTGATGCAACACTCAGTTTTTGCTGAAGTAGTCATCTTCTAGCAAAGGCACAGTGAAAATTTAAGGAGGCCAGACAAGCATTGCTCTTTCTCTTCTTGTCTACTTCTGCTCTTTCCACACACTGCCAACCTCAAGCATTTACCAGTGACAGTTCAGGTACAGAATTCAGGTTTCCATATAAAAGTCATTGGGTTTTGGATAATTTTGGCTCTTTGTAGCTAGATTTCTACTGCTTATTTCTCATTCTCTTCTTTACAACCAAAGCTAGGCATCACTACCAAAGCCATTTCATCTTTACACATACAAGCTGGAAATTTCGTTTTATCATACTGGTCTGAAGCTTGGGTCTTATAGAGAATGCTAAATAAATATTTAGTCAAAGGTAGAGAAGCTGTACAAGACAGTAATTGCTGTATATGTATATAGTTGCCACCCAAATCTGAACACAGTGGTAAAAAGCAGAAGATGGAAGAAAAAAAAAATTACTGACCAGGAAAAAAGTGCACCTTGGAAATAGGGACTATGGAAAACAAGCTCACTAAAGCTGCCAGTAACTGTCTGAATATATTTTCTTCTTTTCACACTGCAAAAGGTGAGACAATATCTTAGGCTTTCTCCCTGCTGAAAGGCCACTAGCAGTTTGCAGTGTTGAAAGCCCTTTGAGAGAAGGGAGTTGTAAGTGGGTGGAATTACAGGGGCTCGGTGGATCCATCTCTGATGGATACAAAACTGAACTTCCTAATACTAGTGTACATTCAGATCTTATCATATATGTAAATTCATAAAGGGAATTTAAGGGACAGTTTTAAACAGACTCCATATTTCTATTGAAAATCAGATGTATACATCATAGAGCATCCTCTGCCTGAAAGACAAGAGTCTTCTTATCTAGAAAAAAATATCTCAAGTTATGTTTTATGCTGTCCAGTCACTGTAATTATTGCAATGATTTCCCTTCCCCTTTTACAAGGGGGGCGGGGGGGAAAGAAAAATCCATGATCTTATTGGGTTCTTTAAGGAGAAAAGACGCCCTGGTGCCATCTGATTGTTTTAGCCTGATTTTTCCAGGAAACTAATGTTATTATGAGAAGACTAAACACAAAATTATAACATTTGAACCATGTTGTCCAAGTTCTATCAAATTTGGCAAAATGCTAGATGCCTTAGATATGAATTTCACAAAAGTTAGAGACTTACAGAAAAATAAGACCCAGCACAGTGACTCTCGAGGGAAAAGCAGCCATAGCTTTGTCCCTTTCCCCCTGGAGAGATGGCAATCTACTAGCTAATCAGAATTCAGCTACTACCTGTCGAAACCACAAGCACGCCATTCCTAACCCAGCCAAAAACCCTTGAAGGAGGCTGAAAGGAATGGCAGACTTTAGGGACATGGTAGGGAGCTGGGCATCTGACACTGGAGACTAATATACATAGGGAATGAACCTAGAAGAAATTCAGTTTTCAGGTCTACTACTCATGGAACAACCTGATTCCTGTTTATGGAGTATTCTCAAGCCATAGTACTTAAGAAAAAACCCCAAAACTAAAACAACACTTGAACAGCAGATACATATAAAACATACACAACAATAATTTGAGTAAGTCAATACCAATTAAATAAGAGGGATGAAAACCACTGCAATGATTATTGTGACTGGATAGCTTTAACTATCTTGGTAGCATGCAATATAACAACGTAGATTTGTGCTGAGGTGCCTAAACAAAAGACAGAGCATATCTCTTTTCGTCAAAATGCCCGAGTAATATGATAAACATTGAAATAGAACAGTGAAAAAGCCTCCCACCATTTATTCTTCCTACAAATAGATGTTATTTGTATATGTAGGCTGTCAGGCACACATGCACCCTTTTAAAGGCCTGGTTTTCCAAGTAACTTTTTTTTTTTCCCCCCTTCCTCCAAGAAGAAAATATCATTGAAAGAAGAAAAAACTCCAATAAAATAAGAAACAGAATAACTGATGTCCCCCAAAATCTAGAGCAGATACAAATTATTGTTGACTCATATTGTAAATTGCCTGTCCACTACAAGCTTTCAGAGTAATGTAACAGGAAAAAAAATGGTTTTCAATCACTGCCATCCATCATCTTGGTAAACAAGTAAAATGTATACTCTGCCATCTGCTAGCTATTAGTCTGTGTAATCATAAAATATCATGTAATGTAATCATAAAAACACTATTATTACCTACTCTTTCAATTTATAAACAAATATTTCTATCTGTCAAATGATTTCATGCTAGCATGGGGCTTGAACCTTCTGCACTGCTTACCATCAATCTAGTCGTCAATCTAAGATAAGTCTGTCTCCTGTTCAGTCCTCCTACATTTGGAAAATGCTCAGCATGGCAGTACTCTATTTGATCCCTGAAGAAATCATATGAAGAGAAGGGTCAGTAAATGATCCAGCTGTCAAGGACCTGAACAGTTCAACAACAAGGGCTATGAGCCAGTCACTGCTCTTGTTCAGACAGACCTAGACGCCACTAAGAAAGGAGAGAATTCTCATTTCTGAGATTTTTTTTTTCTGCACCATATTGTATTTAGTTTTGATACTTACCATTAAACATATTCAGACAAGAAAGAGCCCTAGAAAAGTTACAAATTTATCAAACTACATCTTTAAAGGCACAGTAGAGACACCTTTATTCTAAAATGCTCAAGTTGGAGGAATAACTTTTTTTAAAAAATAGATTTACAACCAAAACTACCCATTAGATAGCAAACACATTAATGAGCAACTCTGTGCAGGAAAACTGGTAACATTTTTCTAGTGATATGTATTACTAAAATATTTTCAAACAGTGGTACTGATCTGATTCCTAGTCATTTCTCAATAAACTGAAAAGTGAAGGTCACAAAGTGACATTTGCTCTTTTCACCAGCTCACAGAACTTGCCAGAGTTATTACACCATCAGACCAAGCGCAACCAAGGGTCCAGTTGTCTAGAGCTCAGGCACCTATGCCTCATTACATATTTTTAATTTATGTCAGAAAAATCAGGGAAGACTCTGCTTAAGTAGAGTCTTCCCCCCCACACTAAATACCCAAGACAAAGGTAATGGTGTAAGGGACACACAAGCCACTATTTCAGCTGCATGTGACTCCCATTTGTTGATACACATAGGTGATTCTCCACTGACTTCAGGACTAGAATCTGCTCCTGCAGCGATGGAACGAAGTTGAACAGCACAGGATGGGAACACCTGAGGTTTTGGTGGCCTGCCAGGTGTCACGGTAAATTGAAATGGTAACTTTTTAAAGATATAACAGATCCACTGTGCATAGATGGACTTTGAAACTCTGAATGAACACGTCTCTCAAGCTGAAGAAAGAAAAGGTACTTCTGTAACTCAGCCGTTTCAGCACCAGCTTGGTTATAACCTGTCAGAACCCCCAATTTTCTTTCGTGTCTTGGTCAGTAACATTCTGACATATTCCAAGAACATTATCAGTATACCTT